>NC_059115.1:10138898-10376398 GCF_020740685.1 Jaculus jaculus | reverse complement strand
AGTTTGAGGCCACCCTGAGACACAGAGTGAAGACCTAGGACCCCTGTTCCAGGCCCAGCTCCCTAGCACCCACATTAGCCAGATGCACAATTGGTCACACGCATCGTCAGTTTGTTTCCAGTAGCTGAAGGCCCTGGAGTGCCAATTCTCTCTCTCTCTCTCTCTCTCTCTCTCTCTCTCTCTCTCTCTCTCTCTATCTATCTCTATCTATCTCTATCTCTATCTCTATCTCTCTGTCTCTCACTCTTTCTCTCTCTGTCTGTCACTCTCCGATAAATAAAGAAAAGTAACAATTTCTTTTTAAATCAGCTTAAACAGTGCGAGGGGGAGAGGATATGTTGAGACACAGGAACTTTGTGCTTAGTTAGGACAACGGTGTCGACCATCACATATCCTTGTCTCAAAATAAGTTCCTTCCCTGGAGGCCCACTCCATGGGAGGGAATACATCCCGGATACTGAAAACTTAAAACAGGGTCGTCATGAGCCCTAGGTGTGTAACGTCTCTTGCTATCTGAGTAATGTATGTACTATGCTTATCAAACTGCCCAGTAAGCACCTCTCCTGTTGTTCATACCCTTATATTAATGCTAGTCTCACTTTTGGTACAGAATATTCACTTCTCAGATAGCAGTGACCTGGGGATGACTCAGAAGGCATCATGGTGCTGGAAAGAATTGACAATAGTGCTATGTACTGCAATATCCGTCTCAGAACATCCAAGGCTCAGGGTCTATTGTGGAAGAAGTGGCAGATAGAATGTAAGAGCCAAAGGAAGGGTGGGACTCCTTACAGCATGCTCCCCCGAGACACAAAATGGCCAAGATTTCCATGACCTAACAGTGCCTGACACTACCTACACAAGACCATCAGAATAGGAGAAAAAATCATGACACGAAAATAAACCAGAGACTCATTGAGATGGGTAGGGAATATGATGGAGAATGGAGTTCAAGGGGAAAAGTGGGGGGAGGGAGGGCTTTACCATGGGGTATTATTTTTTCACTTTAAAAGATATATTTATTTTTTTTTCTATTCACAGTTTTTATTAACATTTTCCATGATTATAAAAAATATCCCAAGGTAATATGATGGAGAAAGGAATTTAAAGGGGAAAGTGGGGGGAGAGAAGGTATTACCATAGGGTATTTTTTATTACCATGGAAGTTGTTAATAAAAAATTTAAAAAAGAACAGACAGGGCTGGAGTGATGGCTTAGTGGTTAAGGCACTTGACTGCAAAGACAAAGTACCTTGATTCAATTCCCCAGGACACACATAAGCCAGATGCATAAGGTGGCACATCATCTAGAGATCCTTTGCAGTGGATAGAAGCCATTCTCTCTCTCTCTCTCTCTCTCTTTCTCTTGTGTATTTCATTTCAAATAAATAAATAAAAATAAAGTATTTTAAATTGAAAAAAAAAGTCCTTTCCACATTCATACAACCACTATAGGAAACTATTTAGGTATTTAATTATTTACGTATTTATTTATTTATTTATTTATTTATTTATTGAGGTAGGGTTTGGTCTCATTCTACCCCAGGCTGACCTGAAAATCACTCTGCTGTCACAGAGTGGCCTCAAAATCACAACAATCCCTCTAATTCAGACTCCCATGTACTTGGATTGAATGTTTGTGCCACCATACTCAGCAAGGATTTTTTTGTTTGCTGTAATAAAAGCTGAGCGTAAAAAATTCATTTGTAATGTGGTCTGGACATTGGCACTTTGTAAACTCAGTGTAATGGGGGAGACTGACTCCTGGGGAACACAAAGTCACAGAACCCAATCTCAGGACTCTGCCATTCCTTGGACACTGTCTCTGATGCTAACATTCCAGAAGAAAATCCCAATACTCTACAGGAGTTCATGACACAGAAATTTCATCTAGTTAGTGACAGGAAGAAGTGAATTTCATGCCTGATGTCATCTCCCTAAACAGACACTGTCATCACTGTCTCCTGAGACATGATCACCTTGATCACAGGGGAGATTAGGTCTCAGTATATTGAAGCCTCAGCCTGAGATACTGAGTTCTTCCTTGGTATCCATGGGATTGCTGTCTCTCTGACCCCTGGATAGCATACCTGATCTCACAACAGCATTAGCAAGTGTGTTTCTTTCTTCCTTTTTTTCTTTCTTTCTTTCTTTCTTTTTTTTTTTGTTTGTTTGTTTTTGTTTTTTGAGCTTGGGTCTCACTCTGGCCCAGGCTGACCTGAAATTAACTATGGAGTCTCAGGATGGTCTTGACCTCTCCTTGATCATCCTCCTACCTCTGCCAATGAGTGCTGGAATTAAAGGAGTGCACCAACCACACCTGGATTGCAAGTAAGTTTCTTATCCCCACTTCCCAGCCTTAGACAGTAGGACAGTGCAGTGGAGCTGGGTGAGAGCTGCTCTCAGATGTGGTCACATTCTTAGAGACAAATGCACACAGAGGAAAGGATCCAACCTCAGGTCTGAGCTCACCCCTTGCAGGAACCCGGTAGGAAAGAGAATGACTGACCTTCGAATTTCCTTTTTGAAGCTCTTATCTAAGGGGCTCACTGTGATTTCCTTAGGAGAAACAAGGGCCAGGGGAGGGATGTCTCAGTGAAAAAAAGGTGTGTGATTGCGCTTCAGAGTTCAGTTTCTCTTCTTTTCCTGCTGGGGTCCTGTCACATTTTATTGAGTGAGATGCCAGAATAACAGGCAGATTTGAGTGACTGATGGGAGCCATACTTATAGTGTATAGAAGGCTGGGTTCAGTGTCCTGGACTTTCTGTCCACACATTACACGGCTGACAATAGCATTCATTTCTACCCTGGAATCACATGTTCCAGTTGGTACAGTGACAGGCTTTCTGTCATCCTTGAGGACAGGAACAGAAACAAGAATTCAATTTCATAATTACATACATAAAAGCAGACTCTGAAAGATTCTCACTACAATGACCCCAGGGAGGTTTCTCACACTTCACCAGACTTACTCTAACATAGTGAGGGTAAAATATTTCCATCTCTGCAGCATTGGATTCCAAGGGCACTGGCTGCTCAAGCAATTCAAACGTTTTCAATGCTTGGTAGAAATGATTGTCACAGATATTTTTGTCGGTTCAGGTAGTAAATATAACACTAGCTATATTTATTTGATTTGCTATAAGTTAGAAAAGTTTCATATGGCAGAAATTGCTTTCTTGGTTTAAAGGGTAACACTTCAGGTCTAGAGAGAAGCTCAGAAGTTAAGGCACTTCAATTTCCCAATGCCCAAGTAAACGTAGATGCAAAAGATTGTACAAACACCTGTACTTGGTTTATAGTGGTGGAAGGCCATGACATGCACATTCTCTTTATCTGTCTCTCTTCTCTCCTTCCCTCTCTCTTTGCCTCTCTCCCACTCTCTCTTTGCAAATAAGTGAATAAAATTTTTGAAAAATCATTACATATCATGTATGCCATCCTAATGTCAAGCCACTTTTCACTCAAGACCATTACTAATCATTTAACTATCAAAATTACTATAATTTATCACTATTGTCTTTTTAAAATTAATTATTAGGTTGCAAAAAAAGAGAGAGAGCTGTATCAGGACCCCTTGGCCCTGAAAATGAATACCAGGTGTACACACTAATTTGTGCATCTTGATTTACGTGGCTAGTAGGGAGTCAAAACCAGGCGATCAAGCCTCAAGAAAGTATCTTTAATCACTGGACAATCTCTACAACCCCACCATTGTCTTTTCACACTAGCATGTTAAAATATATGTTATTGGCCAGCATACAATTTCATAATTAAGACACTATTTAAAAATATGTGCAAGGACTGGACACGGTAGTTCATGCCTTTAATATGAGTACTTGGGATGCATACGTAGGAGGATTGCTGCAAGTTCAAGGCCAGCCTGCAAGCACAAAGTGAGTTCCAGGTCAGCCTGAGCTACAGTGAGACCCCACGTTAAAAAAAGTAGAGAGTGAAATCCTACCTCAAAAAATAAACCAAAAAAAAAAAACTATGCTGAAGGAGTTTTTATTAAAAAATACATAAGAAATAATTCATAAACCGGAAAGTGCATAAATTGAAATAATTAGTATTTACAGGAAACAATCTTCTTTCCTATATTCTGACAGTTGTTATTTCATTTGTTGCAGACACTTGAATTCCAGAAAATCTGCACTGTTTTACTATGGTGGCTCTGAAACACCTGACACATATTAACATTCATCATAAATCTCTCAATGTGAAACTTTGGACAAGATATTGTTAAATTTAGTCAGATATTATTTGCAAAGCATGATGAAAAACCCTGAACACATAGCATGAACAATACATGGTTTATGTTTCATGGAAATAACATGAATTATACCTATCTACATCTAAAAACCAAGAAATACTGAGAAGCTTATGAGAAAAAGTAAATTTATTATCATTGATTAATGGAAGTTATGCTTACAGGTGGATGGAGTATGTTACATGTCACAAAGGAAGTAGTCCTGATTGTCAGTGAAGAGTCCTCTGCCTCTGATGCTGAGAGACACTCTGGGAAGGTGGCAGATGTCCCCCGTAAACCTGACCGTGGGGATCATGTTCCTGTCACAGACGGCACTTGGAGTCCTGGGGAACTGCGCCTGCCTTGGCTACTTTGTTCTCGCTGACTTCTCTGGGAAACGGGTAAAGCCCACAGATCTGATTGTCAAGCACCTGACCTGGGCCAACTTCATGGTTGTTCTCTTTAAAGGAATCCCCCAGACAATGACTGCCTTTGGTATGAGTAATTTTCTAGATGATATTCTGTGCAAACTCATCTTTTATTTCCACAGAGTGGCCAGAGGAGTATCCCTTGGTTCCACATCACTCTTGAGTGTCTTTCAGGTCATCACAATCAGCCCCAGCAATTCCAAGTGGGGACAGATCAAGTTCAGAGCCCCCAAGGCCATTGGTTCCTCCTTGGGTCTGTGCTGGGCCCTGCAACTGCTGATAAATGCCTATATTCCGTCGATTGTGACAGACAACTTGTGGACAAAAAATAGCACAAGTTTTAGAGATGTTGTATACTGTGCGACATTGTATGCAATCCTATTTGCCTCCATTGATGTCATGTGTTTGGGAATCATGACGTGGTCCAGTGGCTCCATGGTCTTTATGCTCACAAAGCACAAGCAGAGGGTCCAACACATTCACAGCTCCCTGTCTCCTCGGTCATCACCTGAGGCCAGAGCCACCCAGAGCATCCTGTCCCTGGTGAGCACCTTTGTGTTCTTATATATGATCTCTGCCATCTTAGGTTTATGTTACTCTTTCTCTGGTGTAACCACTAGGTGGCTGGTCAATGCAAGTGTTGCAATGTCTGCATGCTTCCCAGCCTTCTGCCCCTTCCTGCTTCTTAGTCAGTACACCAAGGTTTCTAACTTCTGCTGTACTTCTTCATTTGAAACAGCACATGGTCAAAGGATACTGGGAGAGCTCTAAGAGGGATATTACATATATATATGCCATTCTTCCAGGTTATTACATTTCCCAAATGAACCACTCACATTAAACACACATTATAACCAGAATATACCGATAACATCATTCTCATATATTCTTCACACCAGGTAATAATTAAAGCAATGTGAAAATGAACACATGATTGTTATCAATAGTTTACAATGAAAATGTTGCAGTACTAAGGAAATTTAAACAATATGTTATGTTTACTTGTGAATACTTAGTTTGGAATTTTCAGTCCAACAATTCTTATGTTGACAAAAGTTAATCACTATCCTTTTTCAACTAGTTAACCTTCAAAGGGAAGAAAGGGGAAATTGAGTGTCAAAGTCATTCAGATAAAATGAACCACAAAAAAAAAAATCATGGGCTAGATTCAAAGTGACCCGGAATGTATCATTTTCTGACAATTTATGGGCTTAGTATGATATGGGGAGTTTGCACTGCATTATGTTTCTCAAGTATTAATGTCTCAGATATAAACATGCACTATCTGGGTTTGGCAAAATTATTTTGCATGCTCATATAATCATCCAGATAAAAAAACATTCAAAAACCAGTAAAGAAATATTCCTTAAGACCATGGCGGGTAAATGAAAATTTTCATCAGTCTCATATATCCAGATTCTTAATCTGGAGATTCTGAAGTGATCAAGGAAAGCTGCAGAACCACCACCATGAAACATGCCAGGGAGAAGTGTGTGACGGGGGCAAAACGAGGAGTCATAACCCACCTCCCCTTTGTCTTCTCTTCTTTTTTCATTGTTTTCTCCTTCTTCCTTCCTCTCTCTCTCTCTCCATCTCTCTCCCTCTTCCCCCTGAATTATAAGACTATGGTCAGTTTTCTCATGCTAGCGCCGTGTCTTCTTTTTTCTCTCACATTCTAAACTCTATCCTCAGCCTGAAGAGATAGCTTGGGTTCTAAGGTATTTGCCTATAAAATCTAGGGGTTCAGGTTAGACTCTCCAATCTCACATAAGCCACACACACAAAGTGATTCAAGCACACAAGTTGCACATGTGCACAAGGAGGGACACATGTGTGGAGTTCGGTTGTGGTACCTGAAGACCTTGCTGTGCCAATTCTCTCTCTCTCTCACTCCCTCTCTCTCTCCTCTCACTCTCTCATATAAAAAAAGGCTAGCCTATCACCAAAATGAAAAGGAAACGCTAACCGCTGTAATTTTAAATCTAAATCAAGATTTTATTTCGTGATATTACTTCTATTCAAGCATTTTGTCCCACCAATAGGTAAACAATAAATATGCAATTGAAAATATCATAAGGAAAATATTATGATGGAAAATCTTTCTGACATTGAAATTCACTGAAAGTGGTGTGATGGTCAATCTCATTGTCCACCTGATTGAATCTGGGAGAAATTAATGTGCATCACTCTGGGCAGGTCTGTGATGGTAATTCCAGGATGCAATAGCTGAGGGGAGAGATGACCCTACCCCAGGGTGGGCACCAACTTCTGGGAAGAGAATTGTTGTAAATATACCCGAGGAAAAATCAGCACTCGTTGCTTGCCCGTAAAAGCAATTATCTTGAGGTCGCTGCTGCCACCCCATCGCTTGTCAACAGCAGAAGCTAGCTTACCCAGGCTTCCAATGTGGGGTGAAGAGCAGTGACTAACCACAAATCTTCTGGCCTCCAACACTAGCTTGAGCCTTCTTGGAGATCTTACTTTATTAACTGAGCATCAAATGGGTTCTCAGCAACTCCACTGTGTAGACAATTTTCACCACTTACCCTTTAATGTGTATGCCAGTATAATAGACTTGTATGCCACATATGTATTTACTGTAATGTACCATGACAAATATAACACTCTGAAATTTATATAACTAATTTAATTGTACAAAGAATTAGCTATACAATAACCTTTTACAATAAAGTAATGTAAAAATACCTGTGCATAATTTCCATGCATTAAACTAAAAAAAGGTGAGCAATGGTGAAAACAATTAGTAATATTGACAAAATATATAATAAAAACTTAGGGTCAATGCTGTAAATTATCTCAAACTCAGGTATGGTGATACCTCCAGCATCATGCATTATGCACACAATACAGTAAGATCATTTATGCTTCCAAAAGAATTGTAAGCATCATTTAGTCATATGAAAGATTGCCCTGAATTTTTTTAATTGTGTTGATCCTATAGTTTGTTTTGGTAAGATAGTCAGTTTCACAATGTTAATTCTTCCAATCCATGAACATGTGATATTACCCTCTAGTTTCATTCTTCAATATCTTTCTTGAGATTTTCTTTTAAGTTTTCATTGCACAGGTCTCTAGCTCCTTCGAGAGACATACTGCAAGTCATTTCATTTCTGGAGGTCATAGTGAGGTTGGTTCTGATTTCTTCCTCAACAGTTTGATACTTGTGCATAGGAATGCATCTTATTTCTTGGCCTACCTTCAATGTAAAATGGCCACCAGGAGGACATTTCATCTATGCTTATCAAACTGCCCTCTAAGCCCCTCTCTTGATGTTCATACCCTTATATTAATGCTAGTCTCACTTTTGGTACAGAATTTCACTTCTCAGATAGCAGTGACCTGGGGATGACTAAGAAGGCATCATGGTGCTGGAAAGAATTGACAATAGTGCTATGTACTGCATATCCCTCTCAGAACTTCCAAGGCTCAGGGTCTATTGCGGAAGAAGTGGCAGATAGAATGTAAGAGCCAAAGGAAGGGTAGGACTCCTTACAGCATGCTCCCCTGAGACACAAAATGGCCAAGATTTCCATGACCTAACAGTGCCTGACACTACATACACAAGATCATCAGAATAGGAGGAAAAAATCATGACACGAAAATAAAACAGAGACTCATTGAGATGGGTAGGGAATATAATGGAGAATGGAGTTCAAAGGGAAAAGTGGGGGGAGGGAGGGTATTACCATGGGGTATTTTTTTTTTTTAGTTCAAAAGAGATATTTATTTACTTTTTCTTGTCACAGATTTTATTAATATTTCCCATGATTATAAAAAATATCCCAAGGTAATATGATGGAGCAAAGAGTTTAAAGGGGAAAGTGGGGGGAGAGAGGGTATTACCATGGGGTAATTTTCATAACCATGGAAGTACTTAATAAAAAATTTTAAAAAGAACAGACAGGGCTGGAGTGATGGCTTAGCGGTTAAGGCACTTGCCTGCAAACACAAAATACCTTGTTTCAATTCCCCAGGAAGTACATAAGCCAGATGCATAAGGTGGAATATCATCTAGAGATCCTCTGCAGTGGCTAGAAGCCATTCGCTCGTTCGCTCTCGCTCTCGCTCTCTCTCTCTCTTTCTCTTGTGTATTTCATGTCAAATACATAAAAAAAATGAAGTATTTTAAATTGAAAAAATGAGTCCTTTCCACATTCATACAACCACTATAGGAATCTATTTAAGTATTCAATTATTTATGTATGTATTTATTTATTTATTGAGGTAGGGTCTGGTCTCATTCTACCCAAGTCTGACATGAAAACCACTCTGCTGTCACAGAGTGGCCTCAAAACCACAGCAATCCTCCTAATTCGGACTCCCATGTGCTTGAATTAAATGTTTGTGCCACCATACTCAGCAAGGATTTTTTTGCTTCCTGTAATAAATGTTGTGGGTAAAAAGTTCATGTGTAATGTGGTCTGGGCATTGGCACTTTGTACACTCAGTGTAATGGGGGAGACTGACTCCTGGGGAACACAAAGTCACAGAACCCAATCTCTGGACTCTGCCATTCCTTGGACACTGTCTCTGATGCTAACACTCCAGAAGAAAATCCCAACACTCTACAGGAGTTCAAGACACAGAAATTTCATCTAGTTAGTGACAGGAAGAAGTGCTTTTCAGGACTGATGTCATCTCCCTAACCAGACACTGTCATCACTGTCTCCTGTGACATGATCACCTTGATCACAGGGGAGATTAGGTCTCAGTATATGGAAGCCTCACCCTGACATACGGAGTTCTTACTAGGTATCCATGGGATTGCTGTCTCTCTGATCCCTGGATAACATACCTGATCTCACAACAGCATTAGCAAGTGAGTTTCGTTCTTCCTTTTCTTCCTTTCTTTCAGTTTTTTGTTTGTTTGTTTGTTTATTTTTGTTTTTGAGCTTGGGTCTCACTCTGGCCCAGGCTGACTTGGAATTAACTATGGAGTCTCAGGGTGGTCTTGAACTCTCCTTGATCATCCTCCTACCTCTGCCAATGAGTGCTGGGATTAAAGGAGTGCACCAACCACAGCCGGATTGCAAGTAAGTTTCTTATCCCCACTTCGCAGCCTTAGAATGAAGGACAGTGCAGTGGAGCTGGGTGAGAGCTGCTCTCAGATATGGTCACATTCTTAGAGACAAATGCGCACGGAGAAAAGGAGCTAACCTCAGGTCTGAGCTCAACCCTTGTAGGAACCTGGTAGGAAAGAGAATGACTGACCTTCGAATTTCCTTTTTGAAGCTCATATCTAAGGGGTTCACTGTGATTTCCTTAGGAGAAACAAGGGTGGGGGGAGGGATGTCTCAGTGAAAAAAATGTGTGGGGTCCTGTCACATTCTATTGAGTGAGATGCTAGAATACCAGACAGATTTAAGTGACTGATGGGAGCCTTTCCTATAGTGTATAGTAGGCTGGGTTCAGTGTCCTGGATTTTCTGTCCACACATTACACGGCTGACAACAGCATTCATTTCTACCCTGGAATCACATGTTCCAGTTGGCATAGTGACAGGCTTTCTGTCATCCTTGAGGACAGGAACAGAAACAAGAATGCAATTTCATAATTAGATACAGAAAAGCAGACTCTTAAAACCTCCCACTACAATGATCCCAGTGAAGTTTCTCACACATCACCAGACTTAGACTCACAAGGGGTAAAATGTTTCTATCTCTGCAGCATTGGATTCCAAGGGCACTGGCTGCTCAAGCAATTCAACCCTTTTCAATGCTTGGTAGAAATGTTTGTCACAGATATTTTTGTCCATTCAGGTAATAAATATAACACTAGCTATAATTATTTCATTTGCTATAATTTAGAAAACTTTTATAGAGCAGAAATTGCTTTCTTGGTTTAAAGGGTAACACTTCGGGGCTAGAGAGAAGCTCAGAAGTTAAGGCACTTCAATTTCCCAATGCAGCAAGTAAAGGTAGATACAAAACATTGTACAGACACCTGTACTTGGTTTATAGTGGTGGAAGGCCATCACATGTACATTCTCTTTATCTGTCTCTCTTCTCTCCCTCCCTCTCTCTTAATCTCTCTCTCTCACTCTCTCTTTGCAAATAAGTGAATAAAATTTTTGAAAAATCATTACATATCATGTATGCCATCCTAATGTCAAGCCACTTTTCACTCAAGACCATTACTAATCATATAACTATCAAATTTACTATATTTTATCACTATTATCTTTAAAATTAGTTATGAGGTTGCAAAAAAAGAGAGAGAGCTGTATCAGGACCTCTTGGCCCCGAAAATGAACACCAGTTGTACACACTAATTTGTGCATCTCGATTCATGTGGCTAGTAGGGAGTCAAAACCAGGTGATCAAGCCTCAAAAATGTATCTTTAATCACTGGACAATCTCTACAACCCCACCATTGTCTTTTCACACTAGCATGTAAAAATATATGTTATTGGCCAACATACCATTTCATAATTAAGACACTATTTAAAAATATGTGCGAGGTCTGGACATGGTAGTTCATGCCTTTAATATGAGTATTGGGATGCATACGTAGGAGGATTGCTGCAAGTTCAAGGCCAGCCTGCAAGCAAAAAGTGAGTTCCAGGTCAGCCTGAGCTACAGTGAGACCCCACTTTAAAAAAAGTAGAGAGTGAAATCATACCTCAAAAAATAAACCAAAAAAAAAGTATGCTGAAGGAGTTTGTTTAAAAAATACATAAGTAATAATTCATAAAACTGGAAAGAGCATAAATTGAAATAATTAGCATTTACAAGAAAACAATCTTCTTTCCTATATAGTGAGGGTTGTTATTTCATTTGTTGCAGACACTTGAATTCCAGAAAATCTGCACTGTTTTACTATGGTAGCTCTAAAATACCTGACACATATTAACATTCATCATAAATATCTCAATTTGAAACTTTGGACAAGATATTGTTAAATTTAGTCAGATATTATTTGTAAAGCATGATGAAAAACCCTGGACACATAGCATGAACAATACATGGTTTATGTTTCATGGAAATAACATGAATTATACCTATCTACATCTAAAAACCAAGAAATACTGACTAGCTTATGAGAAAAGGTAAATTTATTATCACTGATTAATGGAAGTTATGCTTACAGGTGGATGGAGTATGTTACATGTCACAAAGGAAGTAGTGCTGAATGTCAGTGAAGAGTCCTGTGCCTCTGATGCGGAGAGACACTCCTGGGAAGGTGGCAGATGTCCCCCATAAACGTGACTGTGGGGATCATGTTCCTGTCACAGACGGCACTGGGAATCCTGGGGAACTGCGCCTGCCTTGGCTACTTTGTTCTCACTGACTTCTCAGGGACACGGGTGAAGCCCACAGATCTGATTGTCAAGCACCTGACCTGGGCCAACTTCATGGTTCTTCTCTTTAAAGGAATCCCCCAGACAATGACTGCCTTTGGTATGAGTAATTTTCTAGATGATATTCTGTGCAAACTCATCTTTTATTTCCACAGAGTGGCCAGAGGAGTATCCCTTAGTTCCACATCACTCTTGAGTGTCTTTCAGGTCATCACAATCAGCCCCAGCAATTCCAAGTGGGGACAGCTCAAGTTCAGAGCCCCCAAGGTCATTGGTTCCTCCTTGGGTCTGTGCTGGGCCCTGCAACTGCTGATAAATGCCTGTGTTCCCATGGTTGTGACAGACATCTTGCAGACAAAAAATAGCACAGGATTTAGAGATGTTGTATACTGTGCTATTGTAGATACTCACAGTCTAACAAGGACATTGTATGCAATCCTATTTGCCTCCACTGATGTCATGTGTTTGGGAATCATGACGTGGGCCAGTGGCTCCATGGTCCTTATGCTCACAAAGCACAAGAAGATGGTCCAACACATTCACAGCTCCCTGTCTCCTTGGTCATCACCTGAGGCCAGGGCCACCCAGAGCATCCTTGCCCTTGTGAGCAGCTTTGTGTTCTTATATATGATCTCTGTCATCTTAGTTGTATGTTACTCTTTCTCTGGTGTAACCACTAGGTGGCTGGTCAATGCAAGTGTTGCAATGTCTGCATGCTTCCCAGCCTTCTGCCCCTTCCTGCTCCTCAGCCAGTACACCAACACCAAGATTTCTAACTTCTGCTGTACTTGTTCATTTGAAACAACACATAGTCAAAGGATACTGGCAGAGCTCTAAGAGGGATATTACATATATATATGCCATTCTTCCAGGTTATTACATTTCCCAAATGAACCACTCACATTAAACACCCATTATAACCTGAATATACCCCTAACATCATTCTCATATATTCTTCACACCAGGCTATAATTAAAGCAGTGTGCAAATGCACACATGATTGTTATCGATAGTTTCCTTTGAAAATGTTGCAGTACTAAGGAAATTTAAACAATATGCTACATGTACTTTTGAATAATTAGTTTGGAATTTCAGTCCAACAATTCTTATGTTGACAAAAGTTAACCACTATCCATTTTCAACTAGTTAACCTTCATTCAAAAGGGAAGAAAGGGGAAATTGAGTGTCAAAGTCATTCAGATAAAAGGAACCAAAAAAAAAAAAAATCATGGGCTAGATTCAAATTGACCCGGAATGTATCATTTTCTGACAATTTATGGGCTTCGTATGATATGGGGAGTTCGCACTGCATTATGTTTCTCAAGTATTAATGTCTCAGATATAAACATGCACTATTTGGCTATGGCAAAATTATTTTGCATGCTCCTATAATCATCCAGATATAAAACATTCAAAAACCAGTAAAGAAATATTCCTTAAGACCATGGCGGGTAAATGAAAATTTTCATCAGTCTCATATGTCCAGATTCTTAATCTGGAGATTCTGAAGTGATCAAGGAAAGCTGCAGAACCACCACCATGAAACATGCCAGGGAGAAGTGTGTGACGGGGGCAAAACGAGGAGTCATAACCCACCTCCCCTTTGTCTTCTCTTCTTTTTTCATTGTTTTCTCCTTCTTCCTTCCTCTCTCTCTCTCTCCATCTCTCTCCCTCTTCCCCCTGAATTATAAGACTATGGTCAGTTTTCTCATGCTAGCGCCGTGTCTTCTTTTTTCTCTCACATTCTAAACTCTATCCTCAGCCTGCAGAGATAGCTTGGGTTCTAAGGTATTTGCCGATAAAATCTAAGGGTTCATGTTAGACTCTCCGATCTCACATAAGCCACACACACAAAGTGATTCAAGCACACAAGTTGCACATGTGCACAAGGAGGGACACATGTGTGGAGTTCGGTTGTGGTACCTGAAGACCTTGCTGTGCCAATTCACTCTCTCTCTCACTCCCTCTCTCTCTCCTCTCACTCTCTCATATAAAAAAAGGCTAGTCTATCACCAAAATGAGAAGGAAATGCTAACCGCTGTAATTTTAATCTAAATCAAGATTTTATTTCCTGATATTACTTCTGTTCAAGCATTTTGTCCCACCAATAGGTAAACAATAAATATGCAATAGACAATATCATAAGGAAAATATTATGATGGAAAATCTTTCTGATATTGAAATTCACTGAAAGTGGTGTGATGGTCAATCTCATTGTCCACCTGATTGAATCTGGGAGAAATTAATGTGCATCGCTCTGGGCAGGTCTGTGATGGTAATTCCAGGATGCAATAGCTGAGGGGAGAGATGACCCTACCCCAGGGTGGGCACCAACTTCTGGGAAGAGAATTGTTGTAAATATACCCGAGGAAAAATCAGCACTCGTTGCTTGCCCGTAAAAGCAATTATCTTGAGGTCGCTGCTGCCACCCCATCGCTTGTCAACAGCAGAAGCTAGCTTACCCAGGCTTCCAATGTGGGGTGAAGAGCAGTGACTATCCACAAATCTTCTGGCCTCCAACACTAGCTTGAGCCTTCTTGGAGATCTTACTTTATTAACTGAGCATCAAATGGGTTCTCAGCAACTCCACTGTGTAGACAATTTTCACCACTTACCCTTTAATGTCTATGCCAGTATAATAGACTTGTATGCCACATATGTATTTACTGTAATGAACCATGACAAATATAACACTCTGAAATTTATATAACTAATTTAATTCTACAAAGAATTAGCTATACACCAACCTTTTACAATAAAGTAATCTAAAAAATACCTGTGCACAATTTCCATGCATTAAACTAAAAAAAAGATGAGCAATGGTGTAAAACAATTAGTAATATTGACAAAATATATAATTAAAAACTTAGGGTCAATGCTGTAAAATATGTCAAACTCAGGTATGGTGATACCTCCAGAATCATTCGTTATGCACACAATACAGTAAGATCATTTATGCTTCCAAAAGAATTGTGAGCATCATTTAGTCATATGACTCTTGAAAAAGCTGACTATAGAAATACCAACAGACCCAGTTATACCCTTACTGGGCATCTACCCTAAAACCTTCAAACCAAAGGCCAGAGAGATTTGCTCAACCATGTTTGTAGCGGCTCAATTCATAATAGCTAAAAGCTGGAATCAACCCAGATGTCCATCATTAGAAGAATGGATGCACCATCTGTCTGTATTAAGCTCAAGATAACTCCAACTTCAAAAATGGCAGGACTAAATATATATATGCAGAATCAAAGGAGCCCATTTACTCCTTTTTGATAAGAGTACAGAATAAAAATGTTTTTTATTGTATCTTTCTTTGAATTTTCATTGACATTTTAATCCATGACCAAACTGTAGTGGACATAATAATCCTTTTTTCTCCTCTTTTCCTCCCTTACAGCACTCCCCTTACCAAAAAGTATTTCTTCTATTTTGATGCCACATGCTTCCTGCCATCCTCCATCCATTACATCAAAATGTTGATTTGATCATATATTAAGCAGGGTTTGGGGAGACCATGACATAATAGCAGAGGAAAGAAACTCTCAATACTAGGAAGACATCTTACAGTAGATGACCTCTGAATGAATCATCCTTCAAAATTGTTACTTGAAAATGTCCTTCTTGAAAACACCATGTAGGTATTTGCCTCTTCAATCTCTACTCTCTTCTCTCTGTCTCTCTCACTATCTTTCTCCATCTCTTCTTCAGGTATTTGGACTTGGACTTTGATTTCATGAGAAGCAATATGGAGTGAAGAGTAATAAAGATGGAGTGGAGGACACCTGTGAGGTGCACATTTCCAGATGTCAGAGTGGAAATGACAGGTGGAATAATAAGAAAGAAAAATGGATAAATAGTATATGAACATTTCCACTAAACATGGGATGAGGCCCTGGCATGATCTGTAGCCATCCCAATACCACAATCCCACTTAACTCACAATCACACTCTTGTGCCATATGTGGGTTTTTTTTTTTAATTTTTCAATAACATATCAGGATACTAAGTCATGGTATTTAACATATATGAGACCTACTGAGTAATTACAAATTTGGAACTGTTCTCCCTCATCATTACCCTACACAAATGTTTCCTCTTTTCACCTAATACCCCTTTCTTAGTCTCACTCCTTTCATTTGTTGGGAACTTCAATACTTTGCATGATAACACTTTGAAAAAAGATATTTTCATACTAATTTCTATTATAACAAAATATCTTAAAATAGTTGCCTACATTCAAACTTTTCCCTCTCCCTTCTGGTGGCTACTGATTGCTCTTGAAGTTTTACCCCCTTGAAGAATAGTCTTGCACTGGTGAGATGTCTTAGCAGTAGAGCGCTTGCCTTTGAATCCTAAGGACTCTGATTGGAAGCTCGATTCCCCAGGACCCACGTCAACCAGATGCACTAGGTGGAGCATGCATCTGGAGTTCATTTGCAGTGGCTGGAGGACCTGTTGCCCCCAGCCTCTGTCTCTCCTCCCCCTCCTCTCTCTATCCATCTGTCACACACAAATAAATTTAAAAAAAAAAAAACATTTAAAGAATATGCTTAATGTTGTGGACAGTAGGTCATATTTCCTAAATACAATGATGCCTTATAATGCTTATAAAATTTCTTTTGTGAACTTGGGCTTGACTCTCATTTCCCAGTTCCCCTTATTCTGTAATAAGACTCATTCCCTAGTTCTTTTGTAATACCCATTTCTTTCATCCTCTCACATTTTCAGTAAACTATTTCTGTGGGTCCTCCTGGATCACAGATTTAAATATTTTAATATATCTTATCAAGAAAGCACATAATGTAGAAAGAGTGTTTGCTCCCTTTGCAAAGACTTGACCAAAATAACACTATGTCCTATTCCAGCCCCTGCCTGCAGGAGAACTATTAATGCCCATGGGATTTCACAAAGTTTCTCTCACTAGTCTCACACACAACTTATTTGGACATACTTATTTATCAGTAGCATTTGTGTGTGGTGATTGGTAAAAGTGACAAAAGTTTTTGAGATTTATTTTACGTTTCACAATTAAGCACTGTTGTTGTTGTATCAGGAGAACAGATAATCTCAGGTCAGGAGGAAGGCAAGATCAGAGGACTTTAAAGTATCTCTTAGATAATTTTTGTCTCTCCAACACTAAGCCTCAGAGTGTTGGGATTGAACCAATCCCCTGACAAAAGACAGCATAGAGGTGGTTATTTATCGGTCCTGTACACAGAGGCACACAATGAAGTGGACTGTGTGTCAGGATGGAAAAATGCAAAACCTGGGAAGTGACAGTTCCAACAAAGCTTATATTGTCTCAGAGACATGTGGGCAATGTAGTTCAAGGGGTGTTCATTACACAACGGCCTACACTTATGGTAGGTAAAGCTGAAGGTAAGAAACTCCACATGCACCTCTGTCCTCCAAAGTGTATCCTGTACATGAGCACCTCAGTTACCAGTTAGTGGTGTGAGATAATGTAGTGTAAGCTGCTGTGCAAGTTACTTAAGGAGACGATTCTGTAGTTGGAATGTCAGGCCCTACTTACAGGAAAGTGGGGTGGTGAAAGTCACACCATTATGAACTGTGGTGCGGGATCATGGGCAGACACTCACTTCTTGAATATCACACTCTGAATATTCATGAATCTAACAAAAACCTGATTTGATTTATAGCATGATGATTGTCTCTATAGACAAATGTTATCATCAGAAGTGTTTCTCCTTCTCAGAGAAAGCGAGGTTGTCAGTGGAATATGTCATGAGAGCAGGTGACAGAAAGCAAAGTCACCTGGTTTTCTTAGATTATGAATGATTCTAACATTTCCTATGATAAGTCTCTTGTTTAACTGAAAACTGTCTAAGCCAATCTACAGCCTATTTACTCTTCCCTTTCCAATATACTCCCCCACAGTTCTCCACAGCGTCTAGTATTCCTTCATTGGTTCATTTTGTAAAGAGATAACCATGTGGTGTGTGGGCATGCATGTGTAAGAGGACTTTTTCATGAGCAAAAATTAACATACTCTGATTTATAGAATATTTTGGTAAATAAGAAGCATAATCTTTCATGTTCATACATTTGATATTTTATGTATTTGTTGTTTTGAGAAAAGATGTCACAGTGTAGCATGATCAAGCTTTGAACTCAATGTCACCTAAACTCTGCCTCTCAATTCTTTCTTAAATTTGACCTATTGTTTAAGTAATTTTGGTCTTTTTTGCCAGCTAGACTATACATATACATAAATGTATCAATTTAAGTATATCATGAGAACAGAAAAGATTGCAGTGAAATTGTACATTCATTGTGTAATACTGAGAAAGGTAATGTCCAACAAAAGAGTATGTTTCCATTGCTCTTTGTCTTTCACTTACTCCTCAATTGTTGTTCTGATAATGCACATGCATTTTTATCTCAAGCCAAGATACTCGTTGTGGGGCTGGAGAGATGTCTCAGCAGAAAAAGTGACTGCTTGAAAAGCCTATAGACCTTCTTGGATTCTGCACTATCCATATAGGCCACATGCACAGAGTGGTGCATGCATCTGGAGTGACTTTGCAGTGGTTAAAGGCCCTTATGTACCCACTAAATCACTCCCTCTCTTTCAAGAAATAAATAAAATATTTTTAAAATACTCATCATAGGAAGTTACAAGTGTTATGAAGGAATTGCTTTAATTATATCATGCTAAAGGTTGCTAAGACATATTACAATTAATGATTTTGTAATTTTTCTGTCTATGTCATTACTTCTTCCAACTCTTAATCTTTTGCATATCAAATCAAGGTAATCGAATACTCTATGTGTAATGACTTAAGGTGTGTACTTCACCGTATTTGAATTGTGAATTTTCGTCTCTGGGGTTTTGGGGTATTACACTGCATATGACTATGTGGAGTGATTGTGGTCATTGTACATTTTCAACCAAATATTCTCTTCATATTGGAGCATCATTTGGGAACTTGTAGCTATCTTGTTTTGGAAAGTAAGCCTGGCATAAGGAGATATCTTTGCCTATAAATCTTAGCAGTGTTTGATTTATGATGGTTGGTCTGTTTGGTCAAACTTATGAGATTAAGAATCTCAAGAGGAGCCAGATGTGATGGTGCACACCTTTAATCCCAGCACCGGGAGGCACAGGTAGGACTTCCATGAGGTTTTCGTAGCTGTTGTTTTGTTGTTGTTTCATTTTGTTTTCTTTGACGTTTTACTTTTTTCAAGCTAGTGTCTTGCTCTAGCCCAAACTTCCCTGGAATTCATTATGTAGTTTCAGGGTGGCCTCCAACTCACAATGATCCCCCTACCTCTGCCTGCTGAGTGCTGGGATTAAAGGCATGTGCCACCATACCTGGCAACCTAAGATGTTTTCACATCATTTGTCTTTAGGTAATTCCATCAGGACAATGACTCATATTTACTTATTACAACATTATATCTGAGATCATACTGTGGAACATTTTCAATGCCATGACACTGATATGATTAAAAATTATATACAACATACATAAACTCCCTAATCTGTCTACACAGCTATGTTTATTTATACTTTTATCCACATACCTCCCTTTATTTTCTTCTAAATTTACATTAGCAGACTTTTCATATATTTAAATTACTATTGAGTACCACATTTGTGGATAAGATAATGGTCTACTGTTGCTGCATGCCTTTTCCTGCACAGATGTGAATGAAAAATAGGGTGCTGAGTACAGGCCAGATAAAGGATCCCATTTATGAAAATCAAGTTCACATTTTGGGCAGAAGACACCTGACCCAGTGCAGCTTGTGGGAGGAAATGGTTTATTTTACCTCGCAAACCCAAGAGGAAACTCCATGAAAGCAAGGTGGAAAGATGACATGAGAAGAGGGTGGACATCTCCTCGTGGCCAACAGCAGGTGGACAACAGCAACAGGAGGGTGCCAAACACTGGCAAGGGGAAGCTGGCTATGACACTCATCTGGTACTCCCAATAATACTATGCTTCCAGGAGAATCCAATTACCAAATGGCCACCATCTGGGAACC
Organism: Jaculus jaculus; assembly: GCF_020740685.1. NCBI lineage: Eukaryota > Metazoa > Chordata > Mammalia > Rodentia > Dipodidae > Jaculus > Jaculus jaculus. Next base: position 10,356,385 of record NC_059115.1, on the reverse strand, counting down.
TAACATTCAGAACTTGTAAGTTATGGAAGACACCAAAATCCAATCTCCACACCATCCAAGTCTAGCTTATGGGACAAGTGAATTAATTATGGTAAAATACAAAGGAATGCGGGTGGGCAGAGTCATGATGTGACGTTTTGTGGGGATATGTGAACAAACACTTGCTTACCCCATATATGATATAGATAAGAGAATAAGGAGTTACCTTTAACAACCTACTCTGGTAAAGCAATGAGTGTTTTTGGAGTAGGGGCGCTTACAGGAGCGTACGTGAGCTGTAACATAAAGGGGCATGGGTAATGATATAGCAGGCACACCTCAGCTTCAGTGTCATTGCACAGAAGACAGAGAGCTGCACCCCTCTCTCCCTATTGTAGGCATTTATAATGAAGCGGGTCTCTTGTGCCTCAGAAATGGCTGGGTGCTTCAATATTCTTAGGGAGAGAGCTTGTGAATCTTGTAACTTTCTGAGCCTTCTGTGTCTCTAATGTGAACTTCCAGAGCCTGAGAGTTTAGTCAGCTTCTTGATCCTCCCTATTCCATGCACGACAAGGAAAAAAGGCCAAGTTCTGGTCATGGAGAAGCTGAGGTTTAGTTAAGAGCAGAGAGCAAGATTTTACCTCTCAAGAACCCTTTCCTGGGCTGGAGAGATGGCTTAGCGATTAAGCGCTTGCCTATGAAGCCTAAGGACCCCGGTTCGAGGCTCGGTTCCCCAGGTCCCACGTTAGCCAGATGCACAAGGGGGCGCACGCGTCTGGAGTTCGTTTGCAGAGGCTGGAAGCCCTGGCGCACCCATTCTCTCTCTCTCCCTGTATCTGTCTTTCTCTCTGTGTCTGTCGCTCTCAAATAAATAAATTTTAAAAAAAAAGAACCCTTTCCTGAATACCTAGCAAACTAAGTATTATCTTCATCTAAATAAACCCACAGACTGCCCAGAATTTAAAAACTGTACCCAATGAAACTACTATGTGGACTTATTTCACAGCCTCTCACTTCTTTTGCAATATATGCATATTTCTCAAGAAAAAGAAAAGAACAGGACCAAGCAGAATAGCTCTGGTGTTTGTGTGTGTGCTTAGAGCACATGAATCCTTTACATACAGGTTAAATCGTTAGTCACACCATGAGTTATCTTTCACAAAAAATAAAAGCCAAAAATTATTGGGGTCATTTTCTGTGTCTTTATATCCTCTAATTCTTACAACCACACTGCCTCCTGAAGAATTTTTGTTGCAGCTGAAGAGATGGCTCAGGGTTAAAATACTTGCCTACAACATCTCATGATCAAGATTTGATTCTCCAGTGCCCATGTAAAGCTAGATGCACAAGGTGGTATGTGCATTCGGAGTTTATGTGCAGCTGCTGGAGGTCCTGGCCCACCCATCTTTTCTCTCTGTCACTCTTCTCTATCTCTCTTTAATCACAAGTAAATGAAAGTAAAACTTAAATTAAATTAAATAATTTTGCTAAGTAATCTGATTTAAGATAATGACCTCTCAGGCAGAAGTGAGTCCCTGGTGGAGAGGTCACTTCAGATATCGACACTCCAACAAAACAGAAGTGAATCTGATGGGGACTCTGAAGAGCTGAACCTGCCATAACCCATGCTAGCCTTCACAGGTACAGGTGCATCCCATGAGCCACAGCAGTAGGATGGGACTTCCAATGGTGGCAGGAAAAGTGCATAATGTCTCTGGTGCCAAGAGAGTCTCTGGAACATACATCTGGCTTCAACTTCTGATACAGTCACGGGTAAGAGCCAAATAGAAGTCAGAAGAGCCGGGCGTGGTGGTGCACACCTTTAATCTCAGCACTCAGGATGCAGTGTTAGAAAGATCGCCCTGAGTTAAATCCACTCTGAGACTCCATACTGAATTCCAGATCAGCCTTGACGAGAGTGAGCCATTTCTTGAAAAACCAAAAAAATAAAAAAATAAAAAAATAGAGGTCAGAACAAGGCGTTAGAACCAGAAGGAGAGATTAGGGACATAGGCACTGGCCCTACCCAAGGCCTTGGATAATCACATTATCAGCCTCACTGACCGAAGTAGATTGTTTCAACCCTTAGAGATCTGTATACCAGTATATAGGAAGAAAGAAGAAGAGTATATAAATATAAGACATGGTACCTCAAATTTTCCTATTAAAAAAAATCAGCCTAAGCAGGACGTGGTGGCGACGCCTTTAGTCCCAGCACTCTGGAGGCGGAGGTAGAAGGATTTCTGTGAGTATGAGGCCACCCTGAGACAACAGAGTGAAGACCAAGGACCCCTGTTCGAGGCCCAGCTCCCTAGCACCCACATTAGCCAGATGCACAATTGGTCACATGCATCGTCAGTTTGTTTGCAGTAACTGGAGGCCCTGGAGCGCCAATTCTCTCCCTCTCTCTCCATATATATATATATATTTATCTGCTCTTTCTCTCTCTGTCTGTTGCTCTCAGATAAATAAAGAAAAGTAACAATTTCTTTTTAAATCAGCTTAAACAGTGCGAGGAGGAGAGGATATGTTGAGACACAGGAACTTTGTGCTTAGTTAGGACAACTGCGTCGACCATCATATATCCTTGTCTCAAAATAAGTTCCATCCCTTGAGGCCCTCGCAATAGGAGGGAATACATCCCGGATACTGAAAACTTAAAACAGGGTCGTCATGAGCCCTAGGTGTGTAACGTCTCTTGCTATCTGAGTAATGTATGTACTATGCTTATCAAACTGCCCAGTAAGCACCTCTCCTGTTGTTCATACCCTTATATTAATGCTAGTCTCACTTTTGGTACAGAATATTCACTTCTCAGATAGCAGTGACCTTGGGATGACTCAGAAGGCATCATGGTGATGGAAAGAATTGACAATAATGCTATGTACTGCAATATCCGTCTCAGAACTTCCAGGGCTCAGGGTCTATTGCGGAAGAAGTGGCCGATAGAATGTAAGAGCCAAAGGAAGGGTAGGACTCCTTGCACCATGCTCCCCTGAGACACAAAATGGCCAAGATTTCCATGACCTAACAGTGCCTGACACTACCTACACAAGAACATCAGAATAGGTGGAAAAGTTCATGACATGAAAATAAAACAGAGACTCATTGAGATGGGTAGGGAATATGATGGAGAAAGGAGTTCAAAAGGAAAAGTGGGGGGAGGGAGGGTATTACCATGGGGTATTTTTTTTTTTTTGGTTTAAAAGATATATTTTTTTTCTATTCACAGTTTTTATTAACATTTTCCATGATTATAAAAAATATCCCAAGTTAATATGATGGAGAAAGGAGTTTAAAGGGGAAAGCGGGGGGAGAGAGGGTATTATCATGGGGTATTTTTTATAACCATGTAAATTGTTAATAAAAAAATTTAAAAAGAACAGACAGGGCTGGAGTGATGGCTTACCAGTTAGGGCACTTGCCTGCAAACACAAAATACCTTGGTTCAATTCCCCCGGATGCACATAAGCCAGATGCATAAGGTGGCACATCGTATAGAGATCCTTTCCAGTGGCTAGAAGCCATTCTCTCTCTCTCTCTCTCTCTCTCTCTCTCTCTCTCTCTCTCTCTCTCTCTCTCTTTCTCTGTGTATTTCATGTCAAATAAATAAATAAACATAAAGTATTTTAAATTGAAAAAATAAGTCCTTTCCACATTCATACAACCACTGTAGGAATCTATTTAGGTATTTAATTATTTACGTATGTATCTATTTATTTATTGAGGTAGGGTCTGGTCTCATTCTACCCAGGCTGACCTGAAAATCACTCTGCTGTCACAGAGTGGCCTCAAAATCACAACAATCCTCCTAATTCGGACTCCCATGTGCTTGGATTAAATGTTTGTGCCACCATACTCAACAAGGATATTTTTGTTTGCTGTAATAAAAGCTGTGGGTAAAAAGTTCATGTGTACTGTGGTCTGGGCATTGGCACTTTGTACACTCAGTGTAATGGGGGAGACTGACTCCTGGGGAACACAAAGTCACAGAACCCAATCTCCGGACTCTGCCATTCCTTGGACACTGTCTCTGATAGTGTCCAAGGAAAAAAATCCCAACACTCTACAGGAGTTCATGACACAGAATTTTGTTCTAGTTAGTGACAGGAAGAAGTGTTTTTCAGGCCTGATGTCATCTCCCTAAACAGACACTGTCATCACTGTCTCCTGTGACATGATCACCTTGATCACAGGGGAGATTAGGTCTCAGTATATGGAAGCCTCACCCTGAGATACTGAGTTCTTCCTTGGTATCCATGGGATTGCTGTCTCTCCGATCCCTGGATAACAAACCTGATCTCACAACAGCATTAGCAAGTAAGTTTCTTTCTTCTTTTTTTCTTTCTTTTTTTGTTTTTGTTTGTTTTTGTATTTGGAGCTTGGGTCTCACTCTGGGCCAGGCTGACCTGGAATTGACTTTGGAGTCTCAGGGTGGTCTTGAACTCTCCTTGATCATCCTCCTACCTCTGCCAACAAGTGCTGGGATTAAAGGAGTGCACCAACCACATCCAGATTGCAAGTAAGTTTCTTATCCCCACTTCCCCAGCCTCAGACAGTAGGACAGTGCAGTGGAGCTGGGTGAGAGCTGCTCTCAGATATGGTCACATTCTTAGAGACAAATGCGCACAGAGAACAGGATCTAACCTCAGGTCTAAGTTCACCCCTTGCAGGAACCTGGTAGGAAAGAGAATGACTGACCTTCGAATTTCCTTTTTGAAGCTCTTATCTAAGGGGTTCACTGTGATTTCCTTAGGAGAAACAAGGGCGAAGGGAGGGATATCTCAGTGAAAAAAATGTGTGTGATTGCGCTTCAGAGTTCAGTTTCTCTTCTTTTCCTGCTGGGGTCCTGTCACATTCTATTGAGTGAGATGCTAGAAACACAGGCAGATTTAAGTGACTGATGGGAGCTGTTCCTATAGTGTACAGAAGGCTGGATTCAGTGTCCTGGATTTTCTGACCGCACATTACAGGGCTGACAACAGCATTCATTTCTATCCTGGAATCACATGTTCCAGTTGGCACAGTGACAGGCTTCTGTCATTCTTGAGGACAGGAACAGAAACAAGAATTCAATTTTATAATACATACATAAAAGCAGACTCTTAAAAACTCCCACTACAATGATCCCAGTGAAGTTTCTCACACATCACCAGACTTAGTCTGACATAGTGAGGGTAAAATGTTTCCATCTGCAGCATTGGATTCCAAGGGCACTGGCTGCTCAAGCAATTCAACCCTTTTCAATGCTTGGTAGAAATGATTGTCACAGATATTTTTGTCCGTTCAGGTAGTAAATATAACACTAGCTATATTTATTTCATTTCCTATAATTTAGAAAAGTTTTATACGGCAGAAATTGCTTTCTTGATTTAAAGGGTAACACTTCAGGTCTAGAGAGAAGCTCAGAAGTTAAGGCACTTCAATTTCCCAATGCCCAAGTAAACATAGATGCAAAAGATTGTACAAACACCTGTACTTGTTTTGTAGTGGTAGAAGGCCATGACATGCACATTCTCTTTATCTGTCTCTCTTCTCTCCCTAACTCTCTCTTAATCTCTCTCTCTCACTCTCTCTTTGCAAATAAGTGAATAAAGTTATTACATATCATGTATGCCATCCTAATGTCAAGCCACTTTTCACTCAAGACCATTACTAATCATTTAACTATCAAAATTACTATAATTTATCACTATTGTCTTTTTAAATTAGTTATGAGGTTGCAAAAAAAGAGAGAGTGCTATATCAGGACCCCTTGGCCCTGAAAATGAACACCAGGTGTACACACTAATCTGTGCATCTCGATTTATGTGGCTACTAGGGAGTGAAACCCAGGTGATCAAGCCTCAAGAAAGTATCTTTAATCACTGGACAATCTCTACAACCTGACCATTGTCTTTTCACACTTGCATGTTAAAATATATGTTATTGGCCAGCATACAATTTCATAATTAAGACACTATTTTAAAATATGTGCAAGGACTGGACACGGTAGTTCATGCCTTTAATATGAGTTGTTGGGATGCATACGTAGGAGGATTGCTGCAAGTTCAAGGCCAGCCTGCAAGCACAAAGTGAGTTCCAGGTCAGCCTGAGCTACAGTGAGACCCCACGTTAAAAAAAGTAGAGACTGATGAGCTGGAGAGATGGCTTAGTGGTTAAGTGCTTGCTTGTGTAGCTTAAGGACCTCGTTTCAAGGCTTGACTCCCCAGGTCCCACGTTAGCCAGATGCACAAGGGGGCGCACGCATCTGGAGTTCGTTAGCAGTGGCTGGAGGCCCTGGTGCACCCATTCTCTATCTATCTGCCTCTTTCTCTCTGTCTGTCTGTCACTCTCAAAATAAATAAATAAATAATTTTTTTAAAAAGTAGATAGTGAAATCCTACTTCAAAAAATAAACCAAAAAAAAAAACAAAGTATGCCGAAGGAGTTTGTTTAAAAAAATACATAAGGAATAATTCATAAACGGGAAAGTACATAAATTGAAATAATTAGTATTTACAAGAAAACAATACCTCTTTCCTTATTCCGAGGGTTGTTATTTCATTTGTTGCAGACATTTGAATTCCTGAAAATCTGCACTGTCTTACTGTGGTGGCTATAAAATACCTGACTCATATTAACACTCATCATAAATCTCTCAATTTGAAACTTTGGACAAGGTATTGTTAAATTTAAGTCAGATATTATTTGTAAAGCATGATGAAAAACCCTGGACACATAGCATGAACAATATATGGTTTATGTTTCATGCAAATAACATCAATAATATCTACCTACATCTTCAAAACCAGGAAATACTGAGAAGCTTATGAGAAAAGATAAATTTATTACCACTGGTTAATGGAAGTTATGCTTACAGGTGGATGGAGTATGTTATATTTCATAAAGGAAGTAGTCCTGATTGTCCATGAAGAGTCCTGTGCCTTTGATGCTGAGAGACACTCCGGGAAGTTGACAGATGTCCCCCGTAAACCTGACCGTGGGGATCATGTTCCTGTCACAGACGGCACTGGGAGTCCTGGGGAACTGCGCCTGCCTTGGCTACTTTGTTCTCACTGACTTCTCCGGGAAACGGGTGAAGCCCACAGATATGATTGTCAAGCACCTGACCTGGGCCAACTTCATGGTTCTTCTCTTTAAAGGAATCCCCCAGACAATGGCTGCCTTTGGTATGAGTTATTTTCTAGATGATATTCTGTGCAAACTCATCTTTTATTTCCACAGAGTGGCCAGAGGTGTGTCCCTTGGTTCCACATCTCTCTTGAGTATCTTTCAGATCATCACAATCAGCCCCAGCAATTCCAAGTGGGGACAGCTCAAAGTCAGAGCCCCCAAGGCCATTAGTTCCTCCTTGGGTCTGTGCTGGGTCCTGCAACTGCTGGTTAATGCCTATATTCCCTCGATTGTGACAGACAATTTGCGGACAAAAAATAGCACAGGATTTAGAGATGTTGTATACTGTGTGATTGTACAAACTCACAGTCTAACAAAGACATTCTATTCAATCCTATTTGCCTCCATTGATGTCGTGTGTTTGGGAATCATGACGTGGGCCAGTGGCTCCATGGTCTTTATGCTCACAAAGCACAAGAAGATGGTCCAACACATTCACAGCTCCCTGTCTCCTCGGTCATCACCTGAGGCCAGGGCCACCCAGAGCATCCTGTCCCTGGTGAGCAGCTTTGTGCTCTTATATACGATCTCTGCCATCTTAGTTGTATGTTACTCTTTCTCTGGTGTAACCACTAGGTGGCTGGTCAATGCAAGTGTTGCAATGTCTGCATGCTTCCCAGCTTTCTGCCCCTTCCTGCTTCTCAGCCAGTACACCAAGGTTTCTATCTTCTGCTGTACTTGTTCATTTGAAACAACACATGGTCAAAGGATACTGGGAGAGCTCTAAGAGGGATATTACATATATATATATATACACACACACACACACATACATATATATATGTGTGTATATATATATATATATATATATATATATATGCCATTCTTCCAGGTTATTAGATTTCCCAAATGAACCACTCACATTAAACACCCATTATAACCTGAATATACCCCTAACATCATTCTCATATATTCTTCACACCAGGCAATAATTAAAGCAATGTGAAAGTGAACACATGATTGTTATCAATAGTTTCCATTGAAAATGTTGCAGTACTAAGGAAATTTAAACAATATGCTATGTGTACTTTTGAATAAATTGGGTTGGAATTTTCAGTCCAACAATTCTTATGTTGACAAATTTAACCACTATCCATTTTCAACTAGTTAACCTTCATTCAAAAGGGAAGAAAGGGGAAATTGAGTGTCAAAGTCATTCAGATAAAATGAACCAAAGAAAAAAAAAATCATGGGCTAGATTCAAAGTGACCCGGAATGTATCATTTTCTGACAATGTATGGGCTTAGTATAATATGGGGAGTTTGCACTGCATTATGTTTCTCAAGTATTAATGTCTCAGATATAAACATGCACTATTTGGGTATGGCAAAATTATTTTGTCATGCTCATATAATCATCCAGATATAAAACATTCAAAAACCAGTAAAGAAATATTCATTAAGACCATGGCGGTTTGAATATAAATGAAAAATTTTCATCAGGCTCATATGTCCACATTCTGAATGTAGAGATTGTGATGTGATTGAGGAAAGTTGCAGAAACATCACCATGAAACATGCCAGGGAGAAGTGAGTGAAGGGGGCAAAACAAGGAGTCATAACCCACCTCCCTTTGTCTTCTCTTCTTTTTTCATTGTTTTCTTCTTCTTCCTTCCTCTCTCTCTCTCTCTCTCTCTCTCTCTCTCTCTCTCTCTCTCTCTCTCTCTCTTTCCCTCTCTCTTTCCTTCTTCCTGCTGAATTATAAGACTATGGTCAGTTTTCTCATGCTAGCTCCGTGTCTTCTTTTTTCTCTAACATTCTAAACTCTATCCTCAGCCTGCAGAGATAGCTTAGGTCTGAAGGTATTTGCCTATAAAATCTAAGGGTTCCTGTTAGACTCTCCAGATCTCACATAAGCCACACACACAAAGTGATTCAAGCACACAAGTTGCACATGTGTACAAAGAGGTTCACATGTGTGGAGTTCGGTTGTGGTAACTGAAGACCTTGCTGTGCCAATTCACTCTCTCTCTCACTCCCTCTCTCTCTCCTCTCACTCTCTCATATTAAAAAAGGCTAGTCTATCGCCAAAATGAAAACTCTAACTGCTGTAATTTTAAATCTAAATCAAGATTTTATTTCGTGATATTACTTCTATTCAAGCATTTGTCCCACCAATAGGTACACAATAAATATGCAATTGACAATATCATAAGGAATATATTATGATGGAATATCTTTCTGATATTGAAATTCACTGAAAGTGGTGTGATGGTCAATCTCATTGTCCACCTGATTGAATCTGGGAGAAATTAATGTGCATCACTCTGGGCAGGTCTGTGATGGTAATTCCAGGATGCAATAGCTGAGGGGAGAGATGACCCTACCCCAGTGTGGGCACCAACTTCTGGGAAGAGACTTGTTATAAATATACCTGAGGAAAAATAAGCACTGGTTGCTTGCCTCTAATAGCACTTATCGTGATGTTGCTGCTGCTACCCCATCCCTTGTCAACAGCAGAATCTAGCTTACACAGGCTTCCAATGTGGGATGAAGAGCAGTGACTATCCACAAATCTTCTGGCCTCCAACACTAGCTTGAGCCTTCTTGGAGATCTTGCTTTATTAACTGAGCATCAAATGGGTTCTCAGCAATTCCACCATGTAGACAATTTTCACCACTTACCCTTTAATGTGTATGCCAGTATAATAGACTTGTATACCACATATGTATTTACTGTAATGAACCATGACAAATATACCACTCTGAAATTTATATAACTAATTTAATTGTACAAAGAATTAGCTATACACTAACCTTTTACAATAAAGTAATATAAAAAATACCTGTGCACAATTTCCATGCATTAAACTAAAAAAAGATGAGCAATGGTGTAAACCAATTAGTAATATTGACAAAAAATATAATTAAAAACTTAGGGTCAATGCTGTAAAATATCTCAAACTCAGGTATGGTGATACCTCCAGAATCATTCGTTATGCACACAATACAGTAAGATCATTTATGCTTCCAAAAGAATTGTGAGCATCATTTAGTCATATGACTCTTGAAAAAGCTGACTATAGAAATACCAACAGACCCAGTTATACCCTTACTGGGCATCTACCCTAAAACCTTCAAACCAAAGGCCAGAGAGATTTGTTCAACCATGTTTGTAGCAGCTCAATTCATAATAGCTAAAAGCTGGAATCAACCCAGATGTCCATCATTAGAAGAATGGATGCACCATCTGTCTGTACTAAGCTCAAGATAACTCCAACTTCAAAAATGGCAGGACTAAATATATATATATACAGAATTAAAGGAGCCCATTTACTCCTTTTTGATGAGAGTACAGAATAAAAATGTTTTTTATTGTATCTTTCTTTGAATTTTCATTGACATTTTAATCCATGACCATACTGTAGTGGATATAATAATCCTTTTTTCTCCTCTTTTCCTCCCTTACAGCACTCCCCTTACCAACTAGTATTTCTTCTATTTTGATGCCACATGCTTCCTGCCATCCTCCATCCATTACATCAAAATGTTGATTTGATCATATATTAAGCAGGGTTTGGGCAGACCATGATATAATAGCAGAGGAAAGAAACTCTCAATACTAGGAAGACATCTTACAGTAGATGACCTCTGAATGAATCATCCTTCAAAATTGTTCCTTGAAAATGTCCTTCTTGGAAACACCATGTAGGTATTTGCCTCTTAAATCTATCCTATCTCTTCTCTCTGTCTCTCTCACTATCTATCTCAATCTCTTCTTCAAGTATTTGGATGTGGACTTTGATTTCATGAGAAGCAATATGGACTGAATAGTAATAAAGATGAAGTGGACTGTAGTTGTGAGGTGCACATTTCCAGATGTCAGAGTGGAATGGGCAGGTGGAATTACAGGAAAGAAAAACGGATAAATAGTATATGAACATTTCCACTAAACATGGGATGAGGCCCTGGCATGATCTGTATCCATCCCAATACCACAATCCCCTTACTTCACAATCCCACTCTTGTGCCATATGTGGGATTTTTTTTTTTAATTTTTCAATAACATGTCAGGCCACTAAGTCATGGTATTTAACATATATGAGACTTACTGAGTAATTACAAATTTGGAACTGTTCTCCCTCATCATTACCCTACACAAATGTTTCCTCTCTTCACCTAATACCCCTTTCTTATTCTCACTCCTTTCATTTGTTGGGAACTTCAATAATTTGCATGATAACACTTTGAAAAAAAGATATTTTCATATTAATTTCTATTATAGCAAAATATCTTAAAATAGTTGCCTACATTCAAACTTTTCCCTCTCCCTTCTGGTGGCTATTGATTGCTCTTGAAGTTTTACCCCTTTGAAGAATAGTCTTGTGCTGGTGAGATGTCTTAGCAGTAGAGCACTGGCCTGTGAAGCCTACGGACTCTGATTCGAAGCTCGATTCCCCAGGACCCACGTCAACCAGATGCACAAGGTGGAGCATGCATCTGGAGTTCATTTGCAGTGGCTGGAGGACCTGTTGCCCCCAGCCTCTGTCTCTCCTGCCCTTTCTCTCCCTATCCATCTGTCACACACAAATAAATTTTTAAAAAAATTTAAAGAATAGTCTTAATGTTGTGGACAGTAGGTCATAGTTCCTAAATACAATGATGCCTTATAATGCTTTTAAAATTTCTTTCTTGAACTTGGGCTTGACTCTCATTTCCCAGTTCACCTTATTCTGTAATAAGACTCATTCCCTAGTTCTTTTGTAATACCCATTTCATCCTGTCACATTTTCAGTAAAGTATTTCTGTGGGTCCTCCTGGATCACAGATTTAAATGTTTCTATATATCTTATCAAGAAAGCACATAATGTAGAAAGAGTATTTGCTCCCTTTGCAGAGACTTGGCCAAAATAACACTATGTTCTCTTCCAGCCCCTGCCCCCAAGAGAACTATTAATGCCTGCAAGGATTTCACAAAGTTTCTCTCACTAGTCTCAAACACAACTCATTTGGACATGCTTATTTATCACTAGCATTTGTGTGAGGTAATTGGTAAAAGTGACAAAAGTTTTTGAGATTTATTTTACGTTTCACAATTAAGCACTGTTGTTGTTGTATCAGGAGATCAGATAATCTCAGGTAAGGAGGGCGGCAAGATCAGAGGACTTTAAAGTATCTCTTAGATAATTTTTGTTTCTCCAACGCTAAGCCTCAGAGTGTTGGGATTGGACCAATCCCCTGACAAAAGACAGCATAGAAGTGGTGATTCATCAGTACTGTACACAGAGGCACACACTGAAGTGGACTGTGTGTCAGGATGGAAAAATGCAAAACCTGGGAAGTGACAGTTCCAACAAAGCTTATACTGTCTCAGAGACATGTGGCAATGTAGTTCAAGGGGTGTTTTAACGCATGGCCTACACTTATGGTAGGTAAAGCTGAAGGTAAGAAACTTCACATGCACCTCTGTCCTCTAAAGGGTATCCTGTACTTGAGCACCTCAGATACCAGTTAGTGGTGTGAGACAATGTAGTGTAAGCTGCTATGCAAGTTACTTGAGGAGATGATTTTGTAGTTAGAATTTCAGGCCCTCTTATCGGAAAGTGGGGTGGTGAAAGTCCCACCATTAAGAACTCTGGTGCAAGATCATGGGCAGACACTCACTTCTTGAATATCACACTCTGAATATTCATGAATCTAACAAAAACCTGATTTGATTTATAGCATGACGATTGTCTCTATAGACAAATGTTATCATCAGAAGTGTTTCTCCTTCTCAGAGAAAGCGAGGTTGTCAGTGGAATATGTCATGAGAGCAGGTTACAGAAAGCAAAGTCACCTGGTTTTCTTAGAATATGAATGATTTTAACATTTCCTATGATAAGTCTCTTGTTTAACTGAAAACTTTCTAAGCCAATCTACAGCCTATTTACTCTTCCCTTTCCAATACACTCCCCCACAGTTCTTCAGAGCGTCTAGTATTCCTTCATTGGTTCATTTTGTAAAGAGATAACAGTGTGGTGTGTGGGCATGCATGTGTAAGGGGACTTTTTCATGAGCAAAAATTAACATACTATGATTTATAGATATTTTGGTAAATAAGAAGCATAATCTTTCATGTTCATACATTTGATTTTTTATGTATTTGTTGTTTGGAGAAAAGATGTCACAGTGTAGCATGATCAAGCTTTGAACTCAATGTCACCTAAACTCTGCCTCTCAATTCTTTCTTAAATTTGACCTATTGTTTAAGTAATTTTGGACTTTTTTCTAACCTAGACTATACATATACATAAATGTATCAATTTAAGTATATCATGAGAACAGAAAAGATGGCAGTGAAATTGTACATTCATCGTGTACTACTGAGAACGGTAATGTCCAAAAAAGAGTGTGTTTCCATTGCTCTGTGTCTTTCACTTATTCCTCAATTGTTGTTCTGATAATGCACATGCATTTTTATCTCAAGACAACATACTCATTGTGGGGCTGGAGAGGTGTCTCAGCAGTAAAAGTGACTGCTTGAAAAGCCTATAGACCTTGCTTGGATTCTGCACTATCCATGTAAGCCACATGCACAGAGTGGTGCATGCATCTGGAGTTCCTTTGCAGTGGTTAGAGTCCCTTATGCACCCACTAAAACCCTCCCTCTCTTTCAAGAAATAAATAAAATATTTTTAAAATACTCATCATAGGAAGTTACAAGTGTTATGAAGCAATTGCTTTAATTATATCATGCTAAAAGTTGCTAAGACTTATTACAAGTAAATTTTGTAATTTTTCTGTCCATGTCATTACTTCTTCCAACTCTTAATCTTTTGCATATCAAATTAAGGTAATCGAATACTCTATGTGTAATGACTTAAGGTGTGCACTTCACCGTATTTGAAATGCGAATTTTCATCTCTGGGGTTTTGGGTTATTACACTGCATATGACGATGTGGAGTGATTGTGGTCATTGTACATTTGCAACCAAATATTCTCTTCGTATTGGAGCATCATTTGGGAACTTGTAGCTATCTTGTTTTGGAATGTAAGCCTGGCATAAAGAGATATCTTTGCCTATGAGTCTTAGAAGTGTTTGATTTATGATGGTTGGTCTGTTTTGTCAAACTTACGAGATTAAGAATCTCAAGAGGAGCCAGGCGTGATGGTGCACACCTTTAATCCCAGCCCCGGGAGGCACAGGTAGGACTTCCATGAGTTTTTCGTAGCTGTTGTTTTGTAGTTGTTTCATTTTGTTTTCTTTGACTTTTTACTTTTTTCAAGCTAGTTTCTTGCTCTAGCCCAAACTGCCCTGGAATTCATTGTGTAGTTTCAGGGAGGCCTCCAACTCACAGTGATCCCCCTACCTCTGCCTGCCGAGTGCTGGGATTAAAGGCATGTGCCACCATACCTGGCAACCTAAGATGTTTTCACATCATTTGTCTTTAGGTAATTCCATCAGGACAATGACTCATATTTACTTATTACAACATTATATCTGAGATCATACTGTGGAACATTTTCAATGCCATGACACTGATATGATTAAAAATTATATACAACATACATGAACTCCCTAATCTGTCTACACAGCTATGTTTATTTATACTTTTATCCACATACCTCCCTTTACTTTCTTCTAAATTTACATTAGCAGACTTTTCATATATTTAAATTACTATTGAGTACCACATTTGTGGATAAGATAATGGTCTACTGTTGCTGCATGCCTTTTCCTGCACAGAGGTGAATGAAAAATAGGGTGCTGAGTACAGGCCAAATAAAGGATCCCATTTATGAAAATCAAGTTCACATTTTGGGCAGAAGACACCTGACCCAGTGCAGCTTGTGGGTTTATTTTACCTCGCAAACCCAAGAGGAAACTCCATGAAAGCAAGGTGTAAAGATGACATGAGAAGAGGGTGGACATCGCCTCATGGCCAACAGCAGGTGGACAACAGCAACAGGAGGGTGCCAAACACTGGCAAGGGGAAGCTGGCTATGACACTCATCTGGTGCTCCCAATAATACTATGCCTCCAGGAGAATCCAATTACCAAATGGCCACCATCTGGGAACCTAACATTCAGAACTTGTAAGTTATGGAAGACACCAAAATCCAATCTCCACACCATCCAAGTCTAGCTTATGGGACAAGTGAATTAATTATGGTAAAATACAAAGGAATGCGGGTGGGCAGAGTCATGATGTGACGTTTTGTGGGGATATGTGAACAAACACTTGCTTACCCCATATATGATATAGATAAGAGAATAAGGAGTTACCTTTAACAACCTACTCTGGTAAAGCAATGAGTGTTTTTGGAGTAGGGGCGCTTACAGGAGCGTACGTGAGCTGTAACATAAAGGGGCATGGGTAATGATATAGCAGGCACACCTCAGCTTCAGTGTCATTGCACAGAAGACAGAGAGCTGCACCCCTCTCGCCCTATTGTAGGCATTTATAATGAAGCGGGTCTCTTGTGCCTCAGAAATGGCTGGGTGCTTCAATATTCTTAGGGAGAGAGCTTGTGAATCTTGTAACTTTCTGAGCCTTCTGTGTCTCTAATGTGAACTTCCAGAGCCTGAGAGTTTAGTCAGCTTCTTGATCCTCCCTATTCCATGCACGACAGGGAAAAAAAGGCCAAGTTCTGGTCATGGAGAAGCTGAGATTTAGTTAAGAGCAGAGAGCAAGATTTTACCTCTCAAGAACCCTTTCCTGGGCTGGAGAGATGGCTTAGCGATTAAGCGCTTGCCTATGAAGCCTAAGGACCCTGGAACGAGGCTCGGTTCCCCAGGTCCCACGTTAGCCAGATGCACAAGGGGGCGCACGCGTCTGGAGTTCGTTTGCAGAGGCTGGAAGCCCTGGTGCGCCCATTCTCTCTCTCTCCCTCTATCTGTCTTTCTCTCTGTGTCTGTCGCTCTCAAATAAATAAATTTTTTTTTTAAAAAAAAGAACCCTTTCCTGAATACCTAACAAACTAAGTATTATCTTCATCTAAATAAACCCACAGACTGCCCAGAATTTAAAAACTGTACCCAATGAAACTACTATGTGGACTTATTTCACAGCCTCTCACTTCTTTTGCAATATATGCATATTTCTCAAGAAAAAGAAAAGAACAGGACCAAGCAGAATAGCTCTGGTGTTTGTGTGTGTGCTTAGAGCACATGAATCCTTTACATGCAGGTTAAATCACTAGTCACACCATGAGTTATCTTTCACAAAAAACAAAAGCCAAAAATTATTGGGGTCCTTTTCTGTGTCTTTATATCCTCTAATTCTTACAACCACACTGCCTCCTGAAGAATTTTTGTTGCGGCTGAAGAGATGGTTCAGGGTTTAAATACTTGCCTACAACATCTCATGATCAAGGTTTGATTCTCCAGTGCCCATGTAAAGCCAGATGCACAAGGTGGTATGTGCATTCGGAGTTTATGTACAGCTGCTGGAGGTCCTAGCATACCTATCTTTTCCCTCTGTCACTCTACTCTATCTCTCTTTAATCACAAGTAAATGAAAGTAAACCTTAAATTAAATTAAATAATTTTACTAAATAATCTGAATTAAGATAATGACCTCTCAGGCAGAAGTGAGTCCCTGGTGGAGAGGTCACTTCAGATATCGACACTCCAACAAAACAGAAGTGAATCTGATGGGGACTCTGAAGAGCTGAACCTGCCATAACCCATGCTAACCTTCACAGGTACAGGTGCGTCCCATGAGCCACAGCAGTAGGATGGGACTTCCAATGGTGGCAGGAAAACTGCATAATATCTCTGGTGCCAAGAGAGTCTATGGAGCATACATCTGGATTCAACTTCTGATACAGTCACGGGTAAGAGCCAAATAGAAGTCAGAAGAGCCGGGCGTGGTGGTACACACCTTTAATCTCAGCACTCAGGATGCAGTGTTAGAAAGATCGCCCTGAGTTCAATCCACCCTGAGACTCCATACTGAATTCCAAATCAGCCTTGACGAGAGTGAGCCATTTCTTGAAAAACCAAAAAAATAAAAAAATAAAAAAATAGAGGTCAAAACAAGGCGTTAGAACCAGAAGGAGAGATTAGGGACATAGGCACTGGCCCTACCCAAGGCCTTGGATAATCACATTATCAGCCTCACTGACCGAAGTAGATTGTTTCAACCCTTAGAGATCTGTATACCAGTATATAGGAAGAAAGAAGAAGAGTATATAAATATAAGACATGGTACCTCAAATTTTCCTATTAAAAAAAATCAGCCTAAGCGGGACGTGGTGGCGACGCCTTTAGTCCCAGCACTCTGGAGGCAGAGGTAGAAGGATTTCTGTGAGTTTGAGGCCACCCTGAGACAACAGAGTGAAGACCAAGGACCCCTGTTCGAGGCCCAGCTCCCTAGCACCCACATTAGCCAGATGCACAATTGGTCACACGCATCGTCAGTTTGTTTGCAGTAACTGGAGGCCCTGGAGCGCCAATTCTCTCCTTCTTTCTCCATATATATATATATATATATATATATATATATATATTTATTTATCTGCTCTTTCTCTCTCTGTCTGTCGCCCTCAGATAAATAAAGAAAAGTAACAATTTCTTTTTAAATCAGCTTAAACAGTGCGAGGAGGAGAGGATATGTTGAGACACAGGAACTTTGTGCTTAGTTAGGACAACTGTGTCGACCATCATATATCCTTGTCTCAAAATAAGTTCCTTCCCTGGAGGCCCTCGCCATGGGAGGGAATACATCCCGGATACTGAAAACTTAAAACAGGGTCGTCATGAGCCCTAGGTGTGTAACGTCTCTTGCTATCTGAGTAATGTATGTACTATGCTTATCAAACTGCCCAGTAAGCACCTCTCCTGTTGTTCATACCCTTATATTAATGCTAGTCTCACTTTTGGTACAGAATCTTCACTTCTCAGATAGCAGTGGCCTTGGGATGACTCAGAAGGCATCATGGTGATGGAAAGAGTTGACAATAGTGCTATGCACTGCAATATCCCTCTCAGAACTTCCAAGGCTCAGGGTCTATTGCAGAAGAAGGGGCCAATAGAATGTAAGAGCCAAAGGAAGGGTAGGACTCCTTGCACCATGCTCCCCTGAGACACAAAATGGCCAAGATTTCCATGACCTAACAGTGCCTGACACTACCTACACAAGAACATCAGAATAGGTGGAAAAGTTCATGACATGAGAATAAAACAGAGACTCATTGAGATGGGTAGGGAATATGATGGAGAATGGAGTTCAAAAGGAAAAGTGGGGGGAGGGAGGGTATTACCATGGGGTATTTTTTTTTTTTAGTTTAAAAGATATATTTTTTTTCTATTCACAGTTTTTATTAACATTTTCCATGATTATAAAAAATATCCCAAGGTAATATGATGGAGAAAGGAGTTTAAAGGGGAAAGTGGGGGTAGAAAGGGTATTATCATGGGGTATTTTTTATAACCATGGAAATTGTCAATAAAAAAATTTAAAAAGAACAGACAGGGCTGCAGTGATGGCTTAGCAGTTAAGGCACTTTCCTGCAAACACAAAATACCTTGGTTCGATTCCCCCGGATGCACATAAGCCAGATGCATAAGGTGGCACATCATATAGAGATCCTTTGCAGTGGCTAGAAGCCATGCTCTCTCCCTCTCTCTCTCTCTCTCTCTCTCTCTCTCTCTCTCTCTCTCTCTCTCTCTCTTGCTCTTGTGTATTTCATGTCAAATAAATAAATAAACATAAAGTATTTTAAATTGAAAAAATAAGTCCTTTCCACATTCATACAACCACTGTAGGAATCTATTTAGGTATTTAATTATTTACGTATGTATCTATTTATTTATTGAGGTAGGGTCTGGTCTCATTCTACCCAGGCTGACCTGAAAATCACTCTGCTGTCACAGAGTGGCCTCAAAATCACAACAATCCTCCTAATTCGGACTCCCATGTGCTTGGATTAAATGTTTGTGCCACCATACTCAGCAAGGATTTTTTTGTTTGCTGTAATAAAAGCTGTGGGTAAAAAGTTCATGTGTACTGTGGTCGGGGCATTGGCACTTTGTACACTCAGTGTAATGGGGGAGACTGACTCCTGGGGAACACAAAGTCACAGAACCCAATCTCAGGACTCTGCCATTCCTTGGACACTGTCTCTGATGCTAACACTCCAGAAGAAAATCCCAACACTCTACAGGAGTTCATGACACAGAATTTTCTTCTAGTTAGTGATAGGAAGAAGTGTTTTTCAGGCCTGATGTCATCTCCCTAAACAGACACTGTCATCACTGTCTCCTGTGACATGATCACCTTGATCACAGGGGAGATTAGGTCAGAGTATATGGAAGCCTCACCCTGAGATACTGAGTTCTTCCTTGGTATCCATGGGATTGCTGTCTCTCCGGTCCCTGGATAACATACCTGATCTCACAACAGCATTAGCAAGTGAGTTTCTTTCTTCTTTTTTTTTCTTTTTTTTTTTTGTTGTTTTTGTATTTTGAGCTTGGGTCTCACTCTGGGCCAGGCTGACCTGGAATTGACTATGGAGTCTCAGGGTGGTCTTGAACTCTCCTTGATCATCCTCCTACCTCTGCCAATGAGTGCTGGGATTAAAGGAGTGCACCAACCACACTCGGATTGCAAGTAAGTTTCTTATCCCCACTTCCCAGCCTCAGACAGTAGGACAGTGCAGTGGAGCTGGGTGAGAGCTGCTCTCAGATATGGTCACATTCTTAGAGACAAATGCGCACAGAGAACAGGATCTAACCTCAGGTCTGAGCTCACCCCTTGCAGGAACCCGGTAGGAAAGAGAATGACTGACCTTCGAATTTCCTTTTTGAAGCTCTTATCTAAGGGGCTCACTGTGATTTCCTTAGGAGAAACAAGGGCCGGGGGAGGGATGTCTCAGTGAAAAAAATGTGTGTGATTGCGCTTCAGAGTTCAGTTTCTCTTCTTTTCCTGCTGGGGTCCTGTCACATTTTATTGAGTGAGATGCCAGAATAACAGGCAGATTTAAGTGACTGATGGGAGCCATACTTATAGTGTATAGAAGGCTGGGTTCAGTGTCCTGGACTTTCTATCCACACATTACACGGCTGACAATAGCATTCATTTCTACCCTGGAATCACATGTTCCAGTTGGTACAGTGACAGGCTTTCTGTCATCCTTGAGGACAGGAACAGAAACAAGAATTCAATTTCATAATTACATACATAAAAGCAGACTCTGAAAGATTCTCACTACAATGACCCCAGGGAGGTTTCTCACACTTCACCAGACTTACTCTAACATAGTGAGGGTAAAATATTTCCATCTCTGCAGCATTGGATTCCAAGGGCACTGGCTGCTCAAGCAATTCAAACGTTTTCAATGCTTGGTAGAAATGATTGTCACAGATATTTTTGTCCGTTCAGGTAGTAATTATAACACTAGCTATATTTATTTGATTTGCTATAATTTAGAAAACTTTATACTGCGGAAATTGCTTTCTTGGTTTAAAGGGTAACACTTCAGGTCTAGAGAGAAGCTCAGAAGTTAAGGCACTTCAATTTCCCAATGCCCAAGTAAACGTAGATGCAAAAGATTGTACAGACACCTGTACTTGTTTTGTAGTGGTGGAAGACCATCACATGCACATTCTCTTTATCTGTCTCTCTTCTCTCCCTCCCTCTCTCTTTATCTCTCTCTCTTTGCAAATAAGTGAATAAAATTTTTGAAAAATCATTACATATCATGTATGCCATCCTAAAGTCAAGCCACTTTTCACTCAAGACCATTACTAATCATTTAACTATCAAAATTACTATAATTTATCACTATTGTCTTTTTAAAATTAGTTATGAGTTTGCAAAAAAAGAGAGAGAGCTGTATCAGGACTCCTTGGCCCTGAAAATGAACACCAGGTGTACACACTAATCTGTGCATCTTGATTTATGTGGCTAGTAGGGAGTGAAAACCAGGCGATCAAGCCTCAAGAAAGTATCTTTAGTCACTGGACAATCTCTACAACCCCACCATTGTCTTTTCACACTAGCATGTAAAAATATATGTTATTGGCCAGCATACAATATCATAATGAAGACACTATTTAAAAATATGTGCAAGGTCTGGACACGGTAGTTCATGCCTTTAATATGAGTACTTGGGATGCATACGTAGGAGGATTGCTGCAGGTTCAAGGCCAGCCTGCAAGCACAAAGTGAGTTCCAGGTCAGCCTGAGCTACAGTGAGACCCCACGTTAAAAAAAGTAGAGAGTGATGGGCTGGAGAGATGGCTTAGTTGTTAAGCGCTTGCCTGTGTAGCCTAAGGACTCCGTTTCGAGGCTTGACTCCCCAGGTCCCAGCTAGATGCACAGGGGGTGCACGCGTCTGGGTTCATTTGCAGTGGTTGGAGGCCCTGATGCACCCATTCTCTATCTATCTACCTATTTCTCTCCGTCTTTCTTTCACTCTCAAAATAAATAAATAAATAATTTTTTTAAAAAAGTAGAGAGTGAAATCCTACCTAAAAAAAAAAAAAAAGTATGCTGAAGGAGTTTGTTTAAAAAAATACATAAGGAATAATTCATAAACCGGAAAGTACATAAATTGAAATAATTAGTATTTACAAGAAAACAATACCTCTTTCCTATATTCCGAGGGTTGTTATTTCATTTGTTGCAGACATTTGAATTCCTGAAAATCGGCACTGTCTTACTATGATGGCTCTAAAATACCTGACTCATAATAACACTCATCCTAAATCTCTCAATTTGAAACTTTGGACAAGGTATTGTTAAATTTAAGTCAGATATTATTTGTAAAGCATGATGAAAAACCCTGGACACATACCATGAACGATATATGGTTTATGTTTCATGGAAATAACATGAATAATATCTATCTACATCTTAAAAACCAAGAAAAACTGAGAAGCTTATGAGAAAAGGTAAATTTATTACCACTGATTAATGGAAGTTATGCATACAGGTGGATGGAGTATGTTACATGTCATAAAGGAAGTACTCCGGATTGCCAAGGGAGAGTCCTGTGCCTCTGATGCTGAGAGACACTCCGGGAAGTTGACAGATGTCCCCCATAAACCTGACCGTGGGGATCATGTTCCTGTCACAGACAACACTGGGAGTCCTGGGGAACTGCACCTGCCTTGGATACTTTGTTCTCGCTGACTTCTCTGGGAAACGGGTAAAGCCCACAGATCTGATTGTCCAGCACCTGACCTGGGCCAACTTCATGGTTCTTCTCTTTAAAGGAATCCCCCAAACAATGGCTGCCTTTGGTATGAGTTATTTTCTAGATGATATTCTGTGCAAACTCATCTTTTATTTCCACAGAGTGGCCAGAGGAGTATCCCTTGGTTCCACATCACTCTTGAGTGTCTTTCAGGTCATCACAATCATCCCCAGCAATTCCAAGTGGGGACAACTCAAGTTCAGAGCCCCCAAGGCCATTGGTTCCTCCTTGGGTCTGTGCTGGGCCCTGCAACTGCTGATAAATGCTGGTATTCCCACAATTGTGACAGACGACTTGCGGATAAAAAATAGTACAGGATTTAGAGATGTTGTTTACTGTGTGATTGTACATACTGACAGTCTAACAATGACATTCTATGCAATCTTATTTGCCTCCACTGATGTCGTGTGTTTGGGAATCATGACGTGGGCCAGTTGCTCCATGGTCCTTATGCTCACAAAGCACAAGAAGATGGTCCAACACATTCACAGCTCCCTGTCTCCTCGGTCATCATCTGAGGCCAGGGCCACCCAGAGCATCCTTGCCCTGGTGAGCAGCTTTGTGTTCTTATATATGATCTCTGCCATCTTAGTTGTATGTTACTTTTTCTCTGGTGTAACCACTAGGTGGCTGGTCAATGCCAGTGTTGCAATGTCGGCATGTTTCCCAGCCTTCTGCCCCTTCCTGCTTCTCAGCCAGTACACCAAGGTTTCTAACTTCTGCTGTACTTGTTCATTTGAAACAACACATGGTCAAAGGATACTGGCAGAGCTCTAAGAGGAATATTACATATATATATGCCATTCTTCCAGGTTATTAGATTTCCCAAATGAACCACTCACATTAAATACCCATTATAACCAGAATATACCCCTAACATCATTCTTATATATTCTTCACACCAGGCAATAATTAGGACTGTGGGCAGCACGTGTGCAGCTAAACCCCTGCAAGATCATAAATTCAAAAATTCTCATCATTCAGTCAGAAGGGGAGGAGTCTCCCATAGGGGACCTTGTGCCCCTACAAGTGCCCTCACCCCTTCTAGGAAGGAAAGAGCTATGGGATCACATTAGGACATTTTAGTGTGGGAAATCACAGATGCTCTCAACTCAGGGCAGTACCTTCCTTGTCATGCCCAGAGGACAGACTTTCATAACATTCGTATCTTAATCTGAAACTCACATCCTCCCTGCCATCCTTCCATGACACTCTCTGAGCTTTGCAGGGTGTCATGTACATGTGTGATTGTTTTCTCCCATTTCTACCTGAGCATTTCAGCTGTCCCTTGTTCTCAGCAGTTTGCTTGGTTACTACTCTGCACTACTCAGTACCTTCTCCAAATGTTTTCCAGAATGTAACCATCAGCAGAAATGAACTATGGACATGGAAATAAATGTTTAGAAGGCAATTCATAAATTTTACCATATCTATTTTTGTTTATTTCTTTTTTAAATTTTTTTATTAACAACTTCCATGATTATAAAAAATAGCCCATTGCAAAACCCTCCCTCCCCCCACTAATCCCGTTGAAACTCCACTCTCCATCATACACCCTCCCCATCTCAATCAGTCTGTCTTTTATTTTATGTCTTGATTTTTTCTCCTCTTATGATGGTTTTTTTTAATTATATTTTATTTTTCTATTTATTTATTTGAGAGCGACAGACACAGAGAGAAAGACAGAGGGGGAGAGAGAGAGAATGGGCACACCAGGGCTTCCAGCTTCTGCAAACAAACTCCAGACACGTGCACCACCCCCTTGTGCATCTGGCTAACATGGGACCTGGGGAACCGAGCCTCGAACCTGGGTCCTTAGGCTTCACAGGCAAGCGCTTAACCGACAAGCCATCTCTCTAGCCCTTATGATGGTTTTATGCAGGTAGTGTCAGGCACTGTGAGGCCATGGATATCCAGACCATTTTGTGTCTGGAGGGAGCATATTGTATGGAGTCCTGCCCTTCCTTTGGCTCTTATATTTTTTCCACCACCTCTTCCGCATTAGATCCTGATCCTTGGAAGGTGTGACAGATATACTGCAGTACTGAGCACTGTGGTCATTTCTTTCCATCACCATGATACCTTCTGAGTCGTCCTAAGGTCACTGCAATCTGAAAAGAGAAGATTTTCAACCAAAAGTGAGAGTAACATTAATATAAGGGTGTTAACATTAACATAAGTGCTTACTGGGCAGTTTGATAAGCATAGTATATCCATTTGGCCAGACAACAGCAGACATAACACCCCTAGGGCTCATGACTACCCATGTTTTAAATTTCCAGCATCAGTGATGTATTCCCTTCCATGAAGCAAGCCTCCAGTCCAATTAGAGTGCAGTTTCTTTCCCCCATGACAGACATGCCACTATTGTACCCATTGGCTCATTTGGCCTGGCTGGCCAAGTAAAGGCTTGCAGTGTCCACTGATGAGTATCTTCATTGGTGATTTCTCTTTCTCCCATTGAACTGCATGCAGAATGGCTTCTTCCAGATTTCTGTCAGCAGGTCTACATGGAGGAGGTTATCGGCTCAGAGCTAGCAAGATTCTCAGTGGCCTTGCAGCTCATGTATATGGAGTCTTTAGCAATAGGGTGTTACCATCCATTCCTGGTGGGAAACCAAGGGCCTCGTCAATGGCCTATAATATTTTGGGGGCAGCAGGGACCTCTCTGGCCAACAACTCACTGGAAGATATCCCATCCCTGGCCCTGAATATTTTCTAGCAACAATCTATGGTTCCTGAGTGTTCCATTGTCCATAAAACTAGTATTACATCTGTTTTATTTATATCCTGTTAGATTTTGATTAGCAGTCTCTCCACCTTTCCTTTACACAATCTCTTCCCCTGACCTCACTTGGGCCTTTTCACACCCATACATACATCCTTACAGCATACCATATCTATTTTTTTAAAAAAAAAGTAACTATAGTAGCTAGAAAGCTGACTTAGCTCTAAAGTATGCATCCCATGCAAAAATGACAGCCTAATGGGAACTGAGACAACCAGAGTTAAAATATCCAGAACTCTGGATTTGGCTGCTAAGGCACATGCCATTGGAGCCTAAGGACCAATGCTCATCTCCCCACATCCCACATGGGCCAAATGCACAAGGGAAACATGGAAAAGGTCAAGCATGCACACAAGAGGGCACACATCTGCAATTTGATTGCAGTCACTGCAAGTCCTGGACACAGTTCTCTTCTCTTGTCTCCTCTCCCCTCCCCTCCCTTCCCTTCCCTCCCCTTCCCTTCCCTTCCCTTCCCTTTCCTTCTCTTCTCTTCTCTTCTCTCTCTCTTCACTTCTCTCTCTTCTCTTCTCCTCTCTTCTCTCTTCTCTCTTCTCTCTCTCTCTCTCTCTCTCTATCTCTCTCTCTCTCTCAATCTCTCTATCTCTGTCTTCCCTACCTCATATGCCCAGACAAATATCTAGAACCCACATAAGTAGCTCAGGTAGGCAAGTGACCCTGTAACCCTAGTGTTATAAGGGTGCAAAAACCCAAAAATGAATAAAACTCATAAAAAATTTGCAAGCTCTGGAATCAATAAAAAATTGCAACTCAAAAAGAAGTTGCAGAAATTACTAGAGAGATTTCACAGTGGTTAAGGCACTTGCCTGCAAAGCCTAATGACCAGGGTTTGATTCCCCATTATATTTATATATATATATATATATATATATATATATATATATATATATATATATATATATATGTGTGTGTGTGTGTGTGTGTGTGTGTGTGTGTGTGTGTGTGTGTAATATTATATAGAGCCAGATGCACAAAGTGGAATCTAGAGTTTGTTTTCACAAACTTGAAGCCCTAGAAAGAATGCATTCTTTCACTGCCTCTCTCTTTCTCTCTCTCTTTTCCTCTCTCCCTCTCCTTGCAAATAAGTAAAATATAATTTAAAAAATTATAGAAAATACTGATGAAAGATTGAGTGGAACACCCATCTTCCTGCTCCAGCCACTGCCAGTGTGCATTCTACCTCGTGTGACAGCATGCAATACAATATGGTCACCTACAAGTCACTTACAGGAGACATACCACACACACTCATACACAACCACACACACACACACATACCATGGCCCCACACATAAGAAAAATTAAACAAAAATAATCATTATTTTCCAGTGCTTTAATAATGAAGTGCTGTTGTATTTCTTCAAAGTCCTTTTCTGCATCTAGTAGTACTTGTTTTTATTGCTTTTCACTCATTGTGGTGGAGTGAGTGCAAATGACCCCTTAACCAGTAGTATTTTTATTAGGGTTTTTCTTAGTGTCCAGCAGGTAGATTGATGCTTGTGCAGGTCTGTGACTGGGAAGGGTCATGATTCTAGCCCTAGGTGTGTGTTCAGAGTCAGCTCATGCTTGCTGGAGCTGGCTGTTGTCCCTTCGGTATGGATGGATGATGGAGGGAGTCAGCTTTTTCCACCATGATGTAGCTTCCCTTGGAATCTCTAAGCCTGAAATGAACCCTCTCCTGCCCAAAGCTGCTTCTGTCAGGTATTTTACTGGCAATTTGAAAGTAACTGCAACACACACATAGGGCCTATGACCTCCCTCTACTGCCTCAGAATATGGTGGTTCCCTTCCATACACTAGGTCTTAAACACAGTCAGAACACTGACTGCTGCTCTCACAGCACAGGACCCACACACCCATGGTGAATACCAACAACCCCAGGAGGAGGACTCTCAGTGGACTGGGAAGTAGGATGAGGGGAATTGTACCAGCATGCAATTTGTCCTTACAACATTTCTACTAAATGAAAAATAAAGGCGACCTTTGGAGTAAAGTGTGTCCAGCCTTCTTAGAGCCACTCAGCTCTCCTTATCTGTCAGCTTCTTTGTTTCATGTCCAGCTGGAGGCTTTCTTGTTTCTCTCTCCCAGAGCACTCAACTTCACTTCTTTAATCTAAACATTCACTTTAGCCATTCCATTCTTAAGACAAGGAAAAAAGGCAAAGTTCCTGTCATGAAGTAGCTGAGGTTTAGTCAAGTGCAAAGAGCAAGATTTTGACTCTCAAGAGTCCTTTCCTAAATACCTAAGTACTATCTTCATCTAAGTAAACCCACACACTACCAAGGGTTTAAAAGTTGCAGCAATGCAACTCCTAAGTGGACTTATTCCCAGCTGCACATATCTTCTGCAATATATGCATATTTCTCAGGAAAAAGAAAAGAACAGGGCCAAGCAGAATAGCTCTGGTGTTAGTGTGTGTGCTTAGAGCACACGAATCCTTTAAATGCAGGTTAAATCACTAGTCACACCATGAGTTATCTTTCACAAAAAACAAAAGCCAAAAATTATTTGGGTCATTTTCTCAGTCTTTTTGTCTTCTACTTTTCTTTTTTTTTTTTTTAATTTTTATTTATTTATTTGAGAGCGACAGACACAGAGAGAAAGACAGATAGAGGGAGAGAGAGAGAATGGGCGCGCCAGGGCTTCCAGCCACTGCAAATGAACTCCAGACGCGTGCGCCCCCTTGTGCATCTGGCTAACGTGGGACCTGGGGAACCGAGCCTCGAACCGGGGTCCTTAGGCTTCACAGGCAAGCATTTAACCGCTAAGCCATCTCTCCAGCCCTCTTCTACTTTTCACAACCTCACTGACTCCTGAAGAACTTTTGTTGTGGCTGTAGAGATGGCTCAGTGGTTAAGATCCTTGCCTACAAACCCTAATGACCCAGATTTGATTCCGCAGTGCGCATGTAAAGCCACATGCACAAGGTAGTATGTGCACTGGAGTTTATTTGCAGCTGCTGGAGGTCCTTGCATGCACATCTTTTCCATCTGTCACTCTTCTCAATCTCTCTTTTCTTACAAGTAAATAAAAGTAAAAAAAAAAATTAAATTAAAGAATTTTTGCTAAATAATCTGATTTAAGATAATGACCTCTCAGGCAGAAGTGAGTCCTTGGTGGAGGTCACTTCAGATGTTGACAGTCTAACAGAACAGAAGTGAATCCAATGGGGACTCTGAAGAGCTGAACCTGCTATAACCCATGCTAGCCTTCACAGGTCCAGGTGCATCCCGGGAACCACAGGAGCAGGTTGGGGCTTCCATGGTGGCAGGAAAAGGGATAATGTCTCTGATCCAAGACAGTCTCTGGAGCATACATCTGACTTCAACTTCTGTTATAGTGATGGGTAAGTGTCAATTAGAAGTCAGAGCATTGCCTTAGAACCAGAATAGGAAATTAGGGACATGAGCAGTGGCCCGAACTAAGGCCTTGGATAATCACATTGTGACCCGCACTGACCAAAATAGTTAGTTTCAAACCTTAGAGGACTTTATACCATTTAATAGGAAGAAGGAAGAGGGGAGCATAAATAAAAAACAAGGCACTTCCAATTTCCCTGAAAAAATCAGCTTAAGCAGGGTGTAGTGGCAAACGCCTTTAGTCCCAGCAGTCGGGAGACAGAGGTAGGAGGATCGCTGTGAGTTTGAGGCCACCCTGAGACTACAGAGTGACTTCTAAGGCAGCCTGGGCTAGAGTGAGACCCTACCTCAAAAAAAAAAAAAAAATCAGCCTAAACATTGTGAGGGGGAGAGGATCTGTTCAGACACAGGAACTTTGTGCTTAGTTAGGAAAACTGTGTCGACCATCACCTATCCATATCTCAAAATAAGTTCCTTCCCTGGAGGCTCAGTCCATGGGAGGGAATACATCCCTGACACTGAAAATTAAAAACAGGGGTATCCATGAGCCCTGGGTGTGTGACATCTGCTGCTGTCTGGCTAAATGTATATACTATGCTTATCAAACTGCCCAGTAAGCACTTCTCTTGATGGTCATACCCTTATGTTAATGCTAATCTCACTTTTGGTAGAGAATCTTCTCTTTTCAGGCAGAATTGACCTTGGGATGACTCTGAAAGCATCACGGTGCTGGAAAGAAGTATCTGGAGTGCGCAGTACTGCAATATATCTATCACACCTTCCAAGGCACAGGGTCTATTGCAGAAGAAGTGGCAGAAAGAATGTAAGAGCCAAAGGAAGGGTAGGACTCCTTACAAATTGCTCCTCCCAGACACAAAATGGCCTGGATATCCATGACCTCACAGTGCCTGACACTACCTACATATGACCATCATAATAGGAGGAAAAGATTATGACATCAACATAAAAGAGAGACTGATTGATAGATAGGAAATATGATGGAGAGTGGAGTTTGAAGGGGAAAGTGGGGGGAGGGAGGGTATTACCATGGGGTATTTTTTATAATCACAGAAGTTGTTAATAACAAAAATTTTCAAAGGAACAGACAGGGCTTGAGCAATGGCACTTGCCTGCAAAACCAATGGACCTTGGTTCAATTCCCCAGGACCCACATAAGCCAGATGCATAAGGTGGCACATGCATCTAGAGATCGTTGGCAGTGGCTACAGGCCATTCACTCTCTCTTTCTCCCTGTGTCTTTCATCTCAAATAAATGAATAAAAATAAAGTATTTTCAATTAAAAAAAATAAGTCCTTTCCACATTCATACAAAAACTGTAAGAATCTATTCAGCATGTATTTACGTATTTATTTATTGAGGTAGGGTCTCACTCTATCTTAGGCTGACCTGAAAATAATGCTGCTGTCTCAGAGTGTCCTCAAACTCACAATGATCTTCCTACCTCTGCCTCCCAAGTGCTTACAATAAATATTTGTGCCACCATACTCAGCAAGAAATTTTTTGTTTGCTGTAATAAAAGCTGTTGGTCAAAAGTTCATTTGTATATGTGGTCTGGGTATTGGTAGTTTGTACACTCAGTGTACTGTGGGAAACTGACTCTTGGGGAACACAAAGTCATGTCACAGCTTCCTTTCAACCAAATTCCCCTTAATCAGAACCCAATCTCTGAACTATGCAATTCCTTGGACACCCTCTCTGATGCTAACACTCCGGGAGAAAATCCCAACCCTCTACAGGAGTTCTGACACAGAATTTTCTTCTAGTTAGTGACAGGAAGAAGTGTTTTTCAGCCCTGATGTCATCTCCCTAAACAGACACTGTCATCACTGTCTCCTGTGACATGATCACCTTGATCACAGGGGAGATTAGGTCTCAGTATATGAAAGTCTCACCCTGAGATACTGAGTTCTTCCTTGGTATGCATGGGATTGCTGTCTCTCTGATCCCTGGATAACATACCTGATCTCACAACAACATTAGCAAGTAAGTTTCTTTCTATCTTTTTTTTTTTTTTTTTTTTTTGTTATTGAGTTAGGGTCTCACTCTTCCCAGGCTGACCTGGAATTAACAATGTAGTCTCAGGGTGGCCTTGAACTCTCGTTGATCCTCCTCCTACCTCTACCAACGAGTGCTGGGATTAAAGGAGTGCACCACCACACCCGGATTGCAGGTCAGTTTCTTATCCCCACTTCCCCAGCCTCAGACAGTAGGACAGTGCAGTGGAGCTGGGTGAGAGCTGCTCTCAGATATGGTCACATTCTTAGAGACAAAGGCACACGGAGAAAAGAATCCAACCTCAGGTCTGAGCTCACCCCTTGCAGGAACCCAGTAGAAAGAGAATGACTGACCCTGGAATTTCCTTTTTGAAGCTCTTAGCAAAGGGATTCACTGTGATTTCCTTTGGAGAACCAGGGAGCAAGGAGTTGTCTCAGTGACAAAAATGTGTGTGATTGTGTTTCAGAATTCAGTTTCTCTTCTTTTTCTGCTGGGGTCCTGTCACATTCTATTGAAAGAGATGCCTACAATTGCTGGCAGATTTTAGTGACCTATGGGAGCCATTCCCATAGTGCATAGACAGCTGGATTCAGTGTCCTGGATTTTCTGTCCACACATTACAGGGCTGATAACAGCATTCATTTCTATCCTGGAATCACTTGCTCCAGTTGGCACAGTGACAAGCTTTCTGTCATCCTTGAGGACAGGAACAGAAACAAGAATTCAATTTCATAATTACATACATAAAAGCAGACTCTGAAAGATTCACGTTGCAATGTTCCCAGTGAGGTTTCTCACCCATCAGCAGACTTAGTCTGACATAGTGTGGGTAAAATGTTTCCGTCTCTGCAGCATTGGATTCCAAGGGCTCTGGCTGCTCAAGCAATTTGACCCTTTTCAATGCTTAGTAGAAATGATTGTCACAGATATTTTTGTCCTGTAGTAAATAAAAGATTTCCCAAACAACTGGAGTTGGTTTGTAGTGGTCGTAGGCCCTGGCATGCACATTCTCTTTTTCTGTCTTTCCTCTCTCTCTCTCTCTCTCTCTCTCTCTTGCTCTCACTCTTGCTCTTGCTCTTTCTCTTTCTCTCACTCTATCTCTTGCTCTCTCTCTCCTTACAAACTAATGAATAAAAATTTTGAGAAAGCATTACATATCATGTATGCCATCCTAATATCAAGCCACTTTTCACTCAACACCATTACTAATGATTTAACTGTCAAAATTACTATAACGTATCAACTATTGTCTTATTAAAAAATATTTATTAGGTTGCAAGAAAGAGGTAGAGCTGTATCAGGACCCCTTGGCCCTGAAAATGAACACCAAATGCACACACCAATTTGTGCATCTCACTTTATATGGCTACTAGGGATTCAAATCCAGGCAATCAGGCTTTCAAAAAAGCATCTTTAACCACTGAACAATCTCTACAGCCCCACTATTGTCTTTTGATACTTGCATTTTAAAAATATATGTTATTGGCCAGCAGACAATTTCATAATTAAGAGACTACATAAAAATATGTGCAAGGACTGGACATGGTGGTGCAAGCTTTAATATGAGTACTTGAGATGCATAGGTAGGAGGATAGCTGCAAGTCACAGGCCAGCCTGGAAGCACAAAATGAGTTCCAGGTCAGCTTGGGCTACTGTGAGACTCCACGTTGAAAAAGGAAAAAAAAAGTAGAGAGTGAAATCCTATGTCAAAAAACAACAAACAAAAAAGGATGCTCAAGGAGGTTTTTTTAAAAAAAATACTTAAGAAATAATTCATAAAAGGAGAAAGAACGTAAATTGAAATAACTGGCATGTACCAAGAAAACAATATTCTTTCCTATATTCTGAGGGGTGTTTTTTCATTTGTTGCAGACACTTGAATTCCAGCAAATCTGCGCTGATTTCCTATAGTGGCTCTAGAAAACATGAAGCATATTTGCACTCATCATATATCTCAAAATTTGAAACTTTGGACAAGGTATTGTTAAATTTTAGTCAGATATTATTTGTAAAGCATGATGAAAAAACCTTGACACAAAGCATGAAAAATATATGGTTTATGTTTCATGGAAATAACATGAATAATATCTTTCTACATCTGAAAAACTAGGAAATACTAAGAAACTTATGACAAAAAGTAAATTTATTATCACTTATTAATAGAAGTTATGCTTACAGGTGGCTGGAATATTTTACATGTCATACAGGAAGTAGCGCCTCTTGTCGGTGAAGAGTCCTGTGCTCTGATACTGAGAGACAATCCAGGAAGGTGACAGATGTCCTCCACAAACCTGACCATGGGGATCATGTTCCTGTCACAGACGGCACTGGGAGTCCTGGGGAACTGCGCCTGCCTTGGCTACTTTGTTCTCACTGACTTCTCGGGGAGACGGATGAAGCCCACAGATCTGATTGTCAAGCACCTGACCTGGGCCAACTTCATGGTTCTTCTCTTTAAAGGAATCCCCCAGACAATGACTGCCTTTGGTGTGAGTTATTTTCTAGATGATATTCTGTGCAAACTCATCTTTTATTTCCACAGAGTGGCCAGAGGAGTGTCCCTTGGTTCCACATCACTCTTGAGTGTCTGTCAGGTCATCACAATCAGCCCCAGCAATTCCAAGTGGGGACAGCTCAAGTTCAGAGCCCCCAAAGTCATTGGTTCCTCCTTGGGTCTGTGCTGGGTCCTGCAACTGCTGATAAATGCCTATATTCCCACGATTGTGATAGACATCTTGGGGACAAAAAATAGCACAGGATTTACAGATGTTGTATACTGTCACATTGTAGATATTCACAGTCTAACAAAGATATTCTATGCAATCATATTTGCCTCCATTGATGTCGTGTGTTTGGGAATCATGATGTGGGCCAGTGGCTCCATGGTCCTTATGCTCACAAAGCACAAGCAGATGGTCCAACACATTCACAGCTCCCTGTCTCCTCGGTCATCACCTGAGGCCAGGGCTACCCAGAGCATCCTTGCCCTGGTGAGCAGCTTTGTGCTCTTATATATGATCTCTATCATCTTAGTTGTATGTTACTCTTTCTCTGGTGTAACCACTAGGTGGCTGGTCAATGCCAGTGTTGCAATGTCTGCATGCTTCCCAGCCTTCTGCCCCTTCCTGCTCCTCAGCCAGTACACCAAGGTTTCCAACTTCTGCTTTACTTGTTCATATGAAATAACCCATGGCCCTCGGATAGTGGGAGAGCTCTAAGAGGAATATTACTTGTCGATGCCATTCTTCCAGGTTATTATATTCCCAAAATGAACCACTCACATTAAACACCCATTATAGCCAGAATAAGCCCCTAACATCATTCTCATATATTCTTCACACCAGGCAATCATTAAAGCAGTGTGAAAATGTACACATGATTGTTACCGATAGTTTCCTTTGAAAATGCTGCAGTACAAAGGAAATTTAGACACTGTACTATGTGTAATTTTGAACAATTAGTTTGGAATTTTCAGTCCAACATCTCTTATATTGACAAAGTTTAACCACTATGCACCTTCAATTTGTGTAACCTTCATTCAAAAGGGAAGAAAGGGAATATTAAGTGTCAAATTCATTCAGATAAATGGAACCAGAAAAAAAAAATGATGGGCTAGAGTCAGAGTGACCAGGAATGTATCATTTTCTGACAATTTATGGGCTTTCTATAATATGGGGAGTTGCACTGCATTACATTTCTCAAGTATTAATGTTTCAGATATAAATATGTACTATTTGGGTATAGCAAAATTATTTTGTCATGCTCATATAATCATCCAGCTATAAAATATTCAAAAACCAGTAAAGAAATATTCATTAAGACCATGGTGGGTTGAATTTAAATTCAATGAATTGAATGTAAAAAGTTCTCATCAGGCTCATATGAGCAGATTCTTAATCTGGAGAGTGTGATGTGATCGAGGAACGTTGTAGAACCACCACCATGAAACATGCCAGGGAGAAGTGTGTGACGGAAACAAAACGAGAAGTCATAATCCCCCTCCCCTTGTTCTCTCTTTTTTTCATTTCTTTTTGCTTCCTTCTTCCTCTCTCTCTCTCTCTTTCCCTCTCTCTTTCCCTCTTCTTCCTGAATTATAGCACTATGATCAGTTTGCTCATGTTAGTGCCATGTTGTTTTTTTGTCTCTAACATTCAAAACTCTACCTTCAGCCTGTAGAAATGGCATAGGTTTTAAGGTACTTGCCTACAAAATCTAAGAATTCATGTTTGACTCTCCAGATTCCACATAAGCCAGACACAAGAGGATACAAGCACACAGGTTGCACATGTGCACAAAGCGGTGCACATGTGTGGAGTTCGGTTGTGGTAGCTGAAGGCCTTGGTATGTCAATTCTCTCTCTTTCTCTCTCTCTCTCTCCTCTCACTCTCTCATATAAAAATGGCTAGTTTATTGCCAAAAAAAAGGAAACTATCCTCTGTACTTTTAAATCTAAATCAAGATTTTATTTCCTGATATTTCTTCTATTCAAACATTTTGCCCCCCCCCCCCAATAAGTAAGCAATAAATATACATTGACAATATTATAAAGAAAATATTATGATTGAATATCTTATTGATGTGAAATTCACTTAAAGTGGTGTGATGGTCAGTCTCATTGTCAACCTGATTGAATCTGGGAGAAATTAATATGCATCACTCTGGGCAGGACTTTGATGGTATTTCCAGGATGCAATAGTTGTGGGGAGTTATGACCTACCCCAGAGTGGGCACCAACTTCTGGATACAGGCTAGTTATAAACATACCCAGGGAAAAATCAGCACTGGTTGCTTGCCTGTAAGAGCACTTATCTTGATGTCGCCGCAGCTAACACATCCCTTGTCAACAGCAGAATCTAGCAAATCCAGTCTTCCAATGTGGGATGAAGAGCAGTGACTGTCCACAAGTCTTCTGGCTTCCAACACTAGCTTGAGACTGCTGAAAGATCTTGCTCATCAACTGAGTTCTCAGCAACTCCACTGTGTAGACAACTTTCACCACTTACCCCTTAATGTGTATGCCAATATAATAGACTTTTATTCATTATTGTATTTACTGTAGTGAATCATGACAAATATACCACTCTGAAATGAGCATGTGATATTCCCATGTAATTTTATTCTTCAATATCTTTCTTGAGATTTTCTTTTAAGTTTTCATTGCAAAGGTCTCTAGCTCCTTGGTTAAACATACTGCAAGTCATTTCAATTCTTGAGATGATTGTGAGGTTGTTTCTCTGATTTCTTCCTCAACACTTTGATATTTGTGTATAGGAATGCCTGTAATATCTTGGGCTATTTTTTTTTTAATTTTGCCGTTCTGCTCAAGTGCATATCATCTTGGTCTTATGATGTGTTGAGATAGGTTACTGCCATTCCCACTTTCATCAGGTCTATCAGTGAATGAGTATTATAGTTTTGTAAAAACGAGCACGTTGTGACAGTTATGATGATCTTATTTTTGTGTTTGAGTCCATTTATTTGTATTGATTTGTTTAGGTTGAACCATTCCTCTGTAACTTTGTCAGAAAAATATTCTTTGATTTTGTGTGTGTGTGTGTGTGTGTGTGTGTATACCTTCATGTGGAGGTAGGGGGACAACCTTGGGTTTCCTCCTCATCAAGGCCATCCAATTTTTTAGACAGGATCACTCAAAGACCAGGAGCATATGAAGTGCAATGGAGTGGACTGAGTGTGAACCCCAGAGATCTTCTGTCTCTATTAATATAATTGAAACATTCAAAAATGAAGCTTGAAATATTTCATTGAGAATTATTACACATATACTCATTAGGATATTGGTTCATCATTTTCTATTTTGGAGAGAATGTCTGACGATAATATTAAGGGAATAGTTTCTTTCTGCACATATAGTTTAACAAACAACCACTAGTCCTAGGCTTCTCACCCACTTTGTTTTTGAGAGCGCATAAGGTGTTGCAGAAATCGACAGAT
The DNA here is from genome assembly GCF_020740685.1 of Jaculus jaculus. Lineage (NCBI taxonomy): Eukaryota > Metazoa > Chordata > Mammalia > Rodentia > Dipodidae > Jaculus > Jaculus jaculus. The sequence continues at coordinate 10,319,967 of NC_059115.1, read as the reverse complement.
AGAGAACTCTGCTTCAGAATAGCTTATTCTAGAACCTTATTGCATATAATTTAGTCATTTTAATTATTTACTTGAGAGAACGAAAGAGGAAGGTAAAGACAGAAAATGTGAGCAACAAGGCCACTAGCCACTGAAAATTAACTCCAGATGTATGTGCCACCTTGTCCATCCTGCTTTATGTGGGTGCTGGGGAACTGAACCTGGGAGGTTTGCATTTGCCAACAAGCTCCTTAACCACTGGGCCTTCTCTCTAGGCCCAATTTAGACATTTCAGATGATAACTTTTGGGACTGTACAGTTATTAAGTTTATGAAAACACTTTAATTTTGTATAAAAACAAAATAAGGTAAGGTGTTTTGTGACCTTGCAATGGGATCACTATGCTTGACACTGAGGATAAGTGTGACTATTTGAGGTACAGATGGCATTAAAGTAACCTGGGATGAGCAGACAATGACTTAACCACCATTACAACTCAGGAAATGTGAAAACTCCACAAATCCATGTCCGTGGATTAATCTCAGGGAAAGGTCCTAGAGTATTCAACAGTGTTCAGTCACAAAGGCATCATAAACCTTGTAAAGTGGGTTCCAGGGCTGTTTTGAGTGCCTTCCAGAAGAGGGACACCTTGTCTTATTGTGCTGGATTTAGGATTTGTCTGCCCCCTCTGAAGTTCTGTCCTTCTGAAGCTCCTCCCACAGGTTATAGCCTGTTCCTATGGTAACTATAAACAGACCTTACACTTGCCTGGCTACAAGAATTTTAAGCAAAGAGGTGAAGAATGACGTCACAATTTTCTGGATAGACAAAGCACAGCTTGGTTCAGGTTTTGGCAATCCTGGCCTGATGTTCAGACATTGAAATCTGGAGTGGGAGGCTGGGGAGGAGGAGTACAACCAAGGACCAGGAAACAACAAGCACATGAAAACAGGAATCATACACTAAGAAAGAACTAAGAACATGGAACATGTAAATGTTTTGATGTTCCCAGGCTGAAGTCGCCCAACGTGGAATAATGGGAACCTGGCAGACTGCTGCCCTGTTTGAGGCATTCTTGTCCAGGTGGTCAATCGGTGTGCGGGTGGATATACCTTCATAAGTTATGAGGCAATCTTCATATTTAATGTGCTAAACTTTACTTCTATAACCTGTGCTTGTTTGTCAACACCTCTCCATTCCCTTTCTCTTTCCTTTCTCTTCTTTTTGTCAGCCAGCTGCATCTGCAGCATCTGTATTTCATTTTTTTTACATTTTCATTTTTTTATTTTTTATTCTCAATTTTTATTAACATTTTCCATGATCATAAATATATCCCATGGTAATACCCTCCCTCCACACCCCCCCCCCCACTTTCCCTTTGGAATTCCATTCTCCATCATATCCCATCCCTATCTCAATCAGTCTCTCTTTTATTTTGATGTCATAGCCTTTTCCTCCTCTTATGATGGTCTTGTGTAGGTAGTGTCAGGCACTATGAGGTCATGGATATCCAGGCCACTTTATGTCTGGAGGGAGCACGTTATAAGGAGTCCTACCCTTCCTTTGGCTCTTACATTCTTTCTGCCACCTCTTCCACATTAGACCCTGAGCCTTGGAAGGTGTGATCGAGATGTTGCTCAGTACTCCAGTTACTTCTTAACAGCATTATGATACCTTCTGAGTCATCCCAAGGTCACTTCCATCTGAAAGAGAAGATTCTCTACCCAAAGTGAGAGCAGCATTAATATGCGGGTATAAATATTAAGAGAAGTTCTTACTGGGCAGTTTGATAAGCATAGTATATACATTTTTCCCACATCAGCAGATGTTGCACTCCTAGGGCTCATGACTACCCCTGTTTTAAGTTTTCAGTATCAGGGATGTGTTTCCCCCCATGGAGCGGGCTGCCAGTCCAATTAGAGGGCAGTTGGTTTCCACCATGACAGACGTGCCACTATTGCACTGGTTGGCTAATTTGGTCTGGCTTGCCAGTTATAAGGCTTGCAGTGTCCTCTGTTGAGTATCTTCACTGGTGATACCTGTTTCTCCCATTGAACTACATGTAGAATGGCTTCTTCCAGCTTTCTGTCAGCTGGTCTACATGGAGGAGTTTATCAGCTCAGTTCCAGCAGGATTTCTCAGTAGCCTTGCAGCCTAAGTATGTGGAGTCTTCAGCAATAGGGTCTTCCATCTATTCCTGGTGGGAACCCAAGGGCCTTGGCAATGGCCTATAGTGTTTTGGAGGCATCAGGGACCTCCCTGGCAAACAACTCACTGGAGGTATCCCATCCCTGGCACTGAAAATTTTCTAACAAAAATCTATGGCTCCTGAGTGTTCCATTGTCCAAAAATGGAAGATTCCATATGATTTATTTGCATCCTCTTAGGTTTTTATTAGCCCTCCCTCCACCTTTCCTTTACTCAATCTCTTCCCCTGACCTCACTTTGGGCCTTTTCAACCCCGTTAATCTATTCTTCTATTTACATATATATAATACCAACCTATTAAGTACCCTCCTCCCTTCCTTCCTCTTCCCTTTATATCTGCTTTTTATCTTACTGGCCTCTGCTACTCTGGTCATACAACCCTGGTGGACACACCATGTGGGCAGACCTGGAGGAGACTCAAGGCGTATTGCCCCCTCATTTGAGTGAGGGCTCCTTCCTGGAAGACAGAGCAAACCTGCTGGGGAGATCTGCTCCCATCCATACCATGTTTGAATTACTGAGTCATCCCCTAAAGGACTCAGACTCTTCTGGCCACCACGAATATGAGCCTGATGCTGTAACATGCTTCTTTTTTTTGGGGGGGGGGGGGCCGGTGTCTGTGTAACACTTGTGTGTCTTGTCATTGCCCTAATCGTACAGATGATCCTCCCCTGACTCAATAACACAGGACAGATTCCTTCCTCCCCTTTAGGACTCTGCCTTGCACACTGGAAAGACATCAAAGCAGTTGCCTGTAACAATGGGGTAAATGTTAAAAAAGTCAGATGTATTACATTTTGTTCCTCTAAATGGCCTATCTACAATGTAAAATGGCCACCAGGGGATCTGTCACCTAAATACTAGAGGTTAAAAAAATTTGCTTTTCTCCCTAGGACCAGACACCCTGATCAAATCCCTTATTTTGTGACCTAGAGGAACCTCACAGAAGAGCCTCTCCACTGGATGAAGTCTTTCCTCCCTTCCTAATCCCCTCCTTTATAGGTGCTGGCAGTTACACCCAAAAGAGACACCAAACCCACATCTGGTTCCCTGCCCAGCCACAACAGCACATCAAAAAGTGGCAAGAAAGAAAAAAAAAGTCAACTTTGTTACACGATATCATAAATATAATTACTGAATTTATGTTCTAGGTCAACTTCAACTTTCATAGAGGATTATGAAAAACAACAAAATTCTCTCTAAAGTGGTAACTTATAATTGTCAGGTATTAAAACAATTGTAAAGTACTTAAAAGGAAGAAGCAACTGACCTGACTTTTAGGCCAGCCTGCCTCAAGATAACAACAATATTTGCCTTAGTTTAGTGTCTTATTGGTATTAATGACATAAAATTGTCTTTAGACTACTTGCTTGTTAGTAAGTAATAGGATTAGTTAATTTGGTGTAGTTTTTCATAATAGCCTTATAACATAGGTGGTTAACAATGGGATGAGATGAATTGATTAAAGAAACTGGGAAGGAATTTTTCAACGTTGGGACATAGAATGCTCGTTAAAAATGCTTTTTGAGTGGTACTTAGATAAGAATGTTAAAGTATGTAAATAAAGATGCATGTATGTTGCAAGGAATTTTCAAGGTAAACCTAAATGCCATGATAAAGTTAGAGATTTTTCAGCTGTTTACAGACACTTAAGGATACTCTAAAAGTTCTATACAGGGATATAGTCTTAATCTACATTCATCTTATATTAGACACAGGTGATGCCTATGCTTGGTGGGTCACAAAGTCATAAGTACAGATATAATTGGAGGTTTAGCCAGGTTAAACATAGACAAGAGTCTATCACCTTGTGTTTTACAAATGGGTAAATTTGCTACGTAACAACAAGCAACTTCAAAATAAGAAAAGGAATGTCAGGATACTTATCTCTCTGCTCTGTAATTTCATTTTAGTCTTTCATCCAACATATGCTACTTAAATTCATGGAAAGCTGGTCTCAAAAAAAAAATGAATAGAATTCCCTTTATCTCAGACCCCATGCAAGTTTAAGCCATGTGTCCCCCAGACTCTGACTAGAGACAAAATGGCCAATTGTCTCTGACAAAGAAAAAGGAGTACAACATATAACTGTGGTTCTCTTTAGTTCTTCTCTTTTGAACACCTAAAGTCACATCTGTTAGATAAAATTTCTCACTAGACAAAATGTCAAATAGGTAAACTGAGTCAAGGTATTTGATCAAATAACAAACTCCTTACATAAGACAAGCATCATGCTTTCCTAATGTGTATATCAGGGTAATGGCCCCTGCATTGAAACATTTAACTGGACTAAATCTAACGTTTACCTTATGTCAAGGTTTTAATAACTGGAGAAACTGAGTCTTACAATAAGGCCTCACTCATTAACAGGTCACTGATACTAATTTATTATGATTTAAGGATTATAAAACTGGCTTTAGGACTCTCTCAGGAAAGTAAATTAGGTTCCTCTTTTCATCAAGGTTTTAATTATTCTTAAGATAAAGGTTCACATAGAAGTGGCTAATTTCCAAAAGTGAAGTACTCTTACTTAAAGACATTGTGATTTTTTTTTAAAATTAGTTTTCTGGGCTGGAGAGATGGCTTAGCGGTTAAGCGCTTGCCTGTGAAGCTAAGGACCCCGGTTCAAGGCTCGGTTCCCCAGGTCCCACGTTAGCCAGATGCACAAGGGGGCGCACGCGTCTGGAGTTCGTTTGCAGAGGCTGGAGGCCCTGGCGCGCCCATTCTCTCTCTCTCTCCCTCTCTCTGTCCTTCTCTCTGTGTCTGTCGCTCTCAAATAAATAAATAAAATTAAAAAAAAATTAGTTTTCTATTCAGCAAATACAGGCAGTGTGGTACCATTATTAGGCTCATCCGTGACCTACCCCTCCCCATTGGCCCCTCCTTGTTGAGGTATACTGGTCATGAATTGTGGAGTTAACCCACAGTTATTGGTACGATATATGTCTCTGCATATCATGACCCAACATGTGACTCTGACATTCTTTCCGCCCCCTCTTCCACAAAATTTCCCTGAGCCATGTTGGGTTCATTTTTGCTCTGCTTCAGTGATGAGGTGTTTGGGGCCTCTGAGGCTCTGGCTCTCTGATTTGGTAGGAGTTGATTTTTCTCTGTGTTGGTCTCCTTCCACCTTGTGCTGGTATCCAGTTCACCAGGAAAACAGCACCCTTGCTTGTTTCACCAATTTTCCTTAGTTTCACCTGGGGCCCTTTTTAGGTGTGATGGGGTAGCTCTCTCCTTAGGATCTGCATCTATCTGATAAAGATAAGATTCTTCAATGGAAAGTAAGTTAGCACCAGTACAAATGAGATAAACTTTATTTATTTTTATATTTTTTTAGAGAGAGAGAAAGTTTAATAGGAGTAGGCCCTCTTGTAGCCCATGATTGATGGTAGCTTGATATTGGAGAGTGGGCTAGTGTTTGGATATGGTTCTGACTTGTTTCCCAGCTCCAGCTCTGGGTCCTGTACCACTGAGGGGATCAGTTAGCCAAATCAAGAGGAGTTGGTTCCCCACCATGGCTTTGTGCCACTATTGCACATGTGTGGGCATCACACCAGGTTATTTGCTGCTAAGTAGGTTGGACCATGAGTTGCTTGGACAGATATTAGTCGTTTCTCCCAGTCGCCCATGTAGCACCTTCTGGCACTAGACATGCTGACTGTCTGGAGACTGACTCTCTCCTGGCTTCCAGCCATGCTGTTCCATTTTACTTGTCAGCTACATATGGTGTCTTCAGCAATAGGGTCTTACCACTACCCTTTGGTGGGTCATCAATGCTCTGACAGAAATCTGTCATTCTTTTAGGAAACCTTGTAGGTTTCTCTGATTAAAAGCTCATTGTGGGTGGTAGCCCCATGCTGGTACTGGGAGTTATAGGTCAGTGCCCACTAAGAAAATGAGGAAAAAGATTAATATACAAGAGTTAGAGAGGAGAGCGAAAGAGAGGGAGAGGGAGGAATGAAGGGAGAGAGGGAAGATGTAGAGGATTTAGGTTAGACTTGATCCTACCCTCTCCATTGTCTTGTGGTTCAGGTGTTTCCTGTAAGGGCCTGGTGAAGGTTCAGCCATTTGGTCTGCCTTTTATGGTATTTTTAATGGTATTTTACCTTTTATGGTATTTATGGTAATTTTATGGTACCATTGCCATTTGGATCCAGATTTGTGTTTCCCAGCCCTCTGAAGCCCTCTCTTCCCCCACATCCATCCTAGTGGTCTCGTCCATGAGATGCTTGCTGGGTGTGTAAGGTATCTTGGGTAGATTCAGGTTAGGTGCTGTATATGAGTGAGATAATGTGGCAATATTTTTTCTGTGATTGGGTAAGTTCACTGAGAATGATCTGTTCCAGGTTCAATAATTTTTCCTCAAATTTCATTGTGTCATTTTTTCTTGCTGCTGTATAGAATTGCATTGTGTAAATATACCACATCTTAGTTATCCATTCTTCTAGTGATGGACATCTGGGTTGATTCCAGCTCTTAGCTATTACGAATTGAGCCACTACAAACATGGCTGATCAAATCCCTCTGGTCTGTGGTTTGAAGGTTTTAAGGTAGATGCCCAGTAAGGGAATAACTGGGTCTGTTGATATCTCTACAGTCAGCTTTTTCAGGAGTCTCCATATTGCTTTCTAAAGTGGTTGTACATTCCTACATTCCCACCAACAGGGGATGAGTGTTCCTACCTCACCACATCCTTGCCCACATCTATTTTCATTTGATTTTTTGATGTTTGCTATCATGTGGAATCTCATGGTTGTTTTAATTCACATTTCTCTGATGATTAGGGATGATGAACATTTTCTTGCCATTTGTATTTCTTCCTCTGTGAACTATCTGTTCAGCTCTTTGCCCCATTTTGTGAGTGGGGTGTTTGACTTCTTACTGTTTCGATTTTTGGGTTCTTTGTAGATTCTAGAGATTAGGCCTCTATCAGTTGGATATCCTGCAAATATTTCCTCCCATTCTGTGGGTAATCTATTGGCTTTGCTTATTGTATGCTTGTCTGTAAAGAAACTCTTCAGATTACACATAAATATTTGCTACACTATTAGACACACGCTTAGAACTAAAGAAACTGTGGACCTGAGGAGATGGCTTAGCAGTTAAGGCACTTGCCTGCAAAGCCAAAAGTCCAGGTTCAATTTTCCAGGACCCATGTAAGCCAGGTGCACAAGGTGACTGTAGTGATTTGATTCAGGTGTCCCCTATAAACTTGGGTGTTCTGAATGCTAGGTTCCCAGCTGATGGAGATTTGAGAATTAATGCCTTCTGGAGGCAGTGTATTGTTGGGGGCAGGCATATAGGTGTTATAGCCAGTTTCTGCTTGCCAGTGTTTGGCATACTTTCCTGTTGCTATGGTCCACCTTATGTTGGCCAGGGAGTGATGTCCACCCTCTGCTCATGTCATCATTTTCCCTGCCATCATGGAACTTCCCCCTTGAGCCTATAAGCCAAAATAAATCTTTTTTTTCCCACAAAAAAAAAAAAAAAGAAACTCTTCAGCTTCATGTGATCCCATTGGTTGAGTGAATGTTTAAGATCATAAGCTATTGGGGTTTTGTTCAGGAAGTCTTTTTCCATTCCTCTCTCATGGAAAGTACTTCCTAAATTTTCTTCCAGTAGTAGCCGAGTTTCTGGTCGTATATTGAGGTTTTGATCCATTTGGATTTGAGTGTAGTACAGGGTGAAATGTGTGGATCAAGTTTCAGTGTCCTGCATGTGGTTATTCAGTTTGTACAGCAGCATTTGTTGAAGATGCTGTCTTTTTTCCAGCCTATATTGTTCGGGCCTTTGTCAAATATCAAGCAGCTATAGTTGCTTGACCCAAAGTCTGGGTCCTCAAGTCTATTCCATTGGTCTATACTCCTGTTTTTATGCCAGTACATGCTGTTTTTCTTACTATGGCTTTGTAATATAGCTTTAGATCCAGTATGGTGATGCCACCAGAGGTATTTCTTTTGCTGAGGATATGTTTGGATATGCGAGGCCTTCTGCCTTTGCATATGAAATTTGACATCATTTTTTCTCTCTGTGTGAAGAATACTGTAGGGATCTTAATTGGAATTGCATTAAATCTATATATTGCCTTTGGTAGGATTGTCATCTTCACAATGTTAATTCTGCCTATCCAGAAGCATGGGAAGTCATTCCATTTTCTCAAGTCCTCCTCAATTTCTTTTTTGAGTGTTTTTATGTTTTCATTATATAGATCTTTCACTTCCTTTGTTAGCGTTATTCCAAGGTATTTTATATTTTTTTGTTGCTATTGAAAATGGGACTATGTCCCTTTTTACTTTCTCTGTATCTTTGTCACTTGCACATAAAAATGCTACTGATTTTTGTGCATTGATTTTGTATCCTTCAACTTTTCTATAGGAGTTAATCTCCTTCAGGAGTTTTGGGATGGAGTCTCTCAGGTATCTTACATATTACTGTCATGTCACCAGCTAATAGAACTAACTTAACTTCTTCCTTTCCAAGTTGTATCCCTTTTATTTACTTCTGCTGTCTTATTGCTTGAGCTAGGGCTTCGAATACTATATTGAAAAGCAGAGGTGAGAGTGGGCAACCCTGTCTTGTTCCTGATCTTAATGGGAATTCCTCCAGTCTCTCTCCATTAAGTATTATTTGGGCCTTTGGAGCTTTGTATATTGCCTTTATTATGTTAAGATATGTACCAACCATGCCAATTCTCTCCAATGTTTTGATCATGAAGTGATGTTGTACCTTGTCAAAGGCCTTTTCTGCATCTATTGAAATGATCATGTGGATTTTATGTTTAACCTTGTTTTTGACAGATTTCCATATGTTGAACCACCCTTGTGTTCCTGGGATGAATCCCCCTTGGTCAAGGTGGATAATGCTTGGGATGTATTGTTGGATTCGGTTTACAGGATTTTGTTTAGGATCTTTGCATCTAAGTTCATTAGGGAAATAGGCCAGTAGTTTCCTTTTTTGTGGCATCTCTGCCTGGTTTTGGAATTAGGGTGATACTAGCTTCATAAAAGGAGTTGGGTAGCTCTCCCTGTTCTTCAATTCACACTTTAAAGAAGATTAGTTTGAGTTCTTCCATGAAGGTTTGTTAGAATTCAACTGAGAAGCCATCTGGTCCTGGACTTTTCTTTTGGGGGAGGTTTTCTATTACTTTTTCAATCTCCATGAGTGTGATGGGTTCATTGAGGTGATCAATCTTTTCTGAGTTTAGCTTTGGTAGATGGTATGCATCCAGGAATTTATCCATCTCCTCCATATTATCCAGTTTTGTGGAATAGAGGTTTTTGAAATAAGTCCTGATGAGTCTCCCAATTTCACTTATGTCTGTTGTGATCTCTCCTTTTTCATTTTGAATTTTGTAAATTTGAAGCTTCTCCCTTTTTTGCTTGATCAAATTGGCCAAGAGTTTGTCAATCTTGTTTATTTTTTCAAAGAACCAGCTCTTTGTTTTGTCAATTGTCTTAATTGTTTCCTTGGTTTCCAATTCATTGATTTCTGCTCTGATTTTAATTATTTCTTTCCTTCTGTAGCTCTTTGGGTTGGATTTTTCTTGTTTTTCCAGTGCCTTTAGGTGGATGGTTAGGTTATTGATTTGGGGTCTTGCTGTCTTTTTTATGAAGGCTTTGAATGCTATGAATTTTCCCCTGAGGACCGCCTTCATTGTGTTCCATAAGTTTTGGTATGATGTGTTCTTATTTTCATTCAATTCCAGGAATTTTGAAATTCAGGTTTAAGTGATTTAATTTCAGTAATAACAACTTTTACCTTCCTGGAATATGTTAGGATAGCTTACTTGCACTTTATCAAATTTAAATCATGGGTAAAGCATAAAATTGTTTTATGTTAATAAAAGTATCTCTTGTACATAAAATCAATAACTATAAAGTTTAAGCCAAAATCATGGGTTGTCAAATAATGGTTTTCTTTTCAAAATATTTACCAGGATTATATTAAAATTTAGCTACCTGTTTTGGTTTAAAAAAAATTATTATGCTCTATGGCATTGTTTCCAATGTTCTCTGGGTAATTTGTACCAACACAGGTATCTAAACTAATCAAAGATGTTTTCAAACCCAGGTACTAAGAATTTCTAGGTCAAATGAATTAATCTGTAAATCAATTGGTACTGTTTTAAAGACTGGTAGCAGGTTCTGCCTATATTTATAAATGTTAAGTATTTAAAATGTGAGACATTTATAAGTATTAGATATTTAAAATTTATAAGTATTAGATATGTCTACTTTCTATACCTCATATATAAGGCATATGCTACCATAGTACAACTAAAAATTTAAAGATAGGGTAATCAGACTCTCAAATCTCAATTACAAAAACAAAAGGGGGAATCCAAATGGCTCCTTCCCTTGTGGAGGATTGCTGGCTTTGCCTCTGATCTGAACCTCCCTGGCCACTTGCAGTATTCACCAATAATGCCAATGATACAACTACACATGCCCATACAAGCCCCCCCCCCCACCAAAATTGCTCAGCCACCTTCCCTATTCCTGTCCAGTTTTTCCCAATGTCTCCTTCTGAAACTTGCATTTGGGCCCCACATTCCCCTAATGTTTGCGGAGGCAGGATGGCCTACAAAACAGGGGAGGACTAGACCTATTGACTGCCGAAAAGGGAGGCATATGTTTATTTTTACAGGAAAAATGCAGTTTCTATGCCAATAGATCGGGAATCATTCAAGAAGAGACCAAAGGACTTCAGGAGTACCTGAAGAAGAGACAGCGGGACCTCCAGGACAACCCACTGTGGACGGGCCTGCATGGCTTCTTACCCTACCCTCCTCCCTCTACTTGGACCTCTTCTTTTCCTTTTCCTTATCCTCACTGTGGAGCCATGTGTAATTAACAAAATTACACCATTCATTCACCAGCAACCAGAGGCAATAAAATTCCCATCAGGTTGAGATACATTACCACAGCCTGGCAACTCAGGAATTAAGTTCCTCAGATGACCCACTGCCACCTCCTCTGCCCTCCATGTGACCAATGACAGGTAAGATCTCAGACTGACTGCAACACCTAAGACAGGCCATGGAGTGGATTCACAGCGAGCTAAACACATGGTAGCCAGTGACGGGTAAGATCCCCAGAGGGGGACAAACTAAGACAGGGGCCATGGTGACTAATGCTCTTACAAAAACAAAAGAGGGAGATGCTGGGGCTTTGAGAGTCCTGGACTCGAGGCCTAGTGGAACTTCCGGAGCCTAGCTAAAATTTGGTGACCTGCCTCTGGCCAGCTATGGCTCAGTAGGGTGTTGAATTGCCTCTGGCTACTTCCACGTAGGAAATTAGAGTTCCCACGCATGTGTGTGATTAGAACCAGTCATCTAAAAAGTCATAGTATGCTATTGGCCCTTACACCTTATCCCCTCCTGAGATCCCCACCTTCGTTCCCAACACTATATAAACACCTGCGTGTTACAAGAAAGCTAGCTCCTGCTTTAAAGAGACTCCCAGCTCGGTGGTGTGTTCCTGGCCATCGACACTCACCCTCCTCCTCAACCCCTTGAGAGGAACCAGCAGTCCTGGTACTTCCTCAGCACTACCTGCCGGAGAGCCCAGCAAGCCTTCACACTGATGTCTTTCCCAGACCCTCATGACTGTGAAGCGCACCTCAGTACTCTTGTAGGGAACATAGTCATTGAAAACCTACACTTTAGAGGGGAGCAGAACTACCTGGTTCAATGCTTATTTAAAAAAATTATTTATTATTTAGGTATTTATTCATGAGAGAGAGATAAAAAAGAAAAAAAAAAGTAGAGAGAGAGAAGGGGAAGGGAATTAATGGGCCAGGGCCTCTATCCACTGCAAATGAACTCCAGATGCAAGAACCTCTCTTTTCATCTGGCTTATGTATGAGTGGAGTAATTGAACCTGGGTCCTTAAGCTTTGCAGTCAAGCACCTTAACCACTAAGCCATCTGTCCAGCTGCAACTTTTACTTAAATTTTTTTGTTAATTTTTAAGATTTATATGAGAGTGACAGACAGAGAGAGAAATGGGGGGAAAGAGAGACAGAGAGAGAATGGGCACAGCAGGGCCTCCAGCCACTACAAATGTACAGATACATGAGCCACCTTGTGCATCTGACTTATGAGGGTCCTAAGGAATCAAGCCTAGAACCTGGGACCTTAGGCTTTCAGGAATCAAAGACTAAGGAAGAACTAAAAACAGGGAAAGTATAAATGTTACCATGTTCCCTGGGTAAATATTCCAGAAAAAGTGCTTATTACAAGTGTGTCCTTCTACAAACACTACCTAAGGACAAAAGGCAGCTTTCACTCTGGTATCTCTCCCAGACCTGCAGGACTATGAGGAGCCCCTGAGTGTTCCTACATGGAATGTGGTCATAGAGAACGCACATATTAGAGGGGAGCAGAAATATCTGGTTCAATGTTTATTTTTGAAAAAAATGTTTATTTTTTCTTTATTTATTTATTTGAGAAAGAAAGAGGCATATAGAGATTAAGGTAGAGAGAGGAATTAGTGCACCAGGGCCTCTGGCCACAGCCAGTGAACTCCAGATGCGTGCACCACCCTGTGCATCGCGCTTATGTGGGTACTACGTAATTGAACCTGGGTCCTTAGCTTTTGCAGGCAAACTTTATCACTAAGCCAAAGTTTACTTTTAAATGAAAGTAATTTCTGTACATAGGTATCAATCTCAGTAATTAAAACCCACCAAAATCACAAGATTTCCAGACCTTTCTCATGTTAATTTTTATAATAACCTTATCCATTTCTTCTTCCCTTCTGATCTACCTGCATTTAAGCTACTTTTCATATTTTATTTTTTCCTTTATGAAAGAGGAGAGAGAAAATGAGGGCATCTAGCACCTCAAATAAACTCCAGATGTATGTGAACCATGTGCACTTGGCTTACATGTGTTCCGCAGTAATGAAGCTGAGAACTTGGGATTTCCAGGTAAACACCATAACCACTGAGCCATCTCTCAAGCCCTCTACCTGCTTTTGTCTACAGGAATTTCAGGGTGTGTCTTTGAAATCACCCCTGATGAAATCTCTGCTCCTCTTTAAGATTAAATCTCTGCTCCTCTTTAAGATTGCTCTCTGCTCTGTGTCCATCCCATGACTTCATTCATCTGGAGTTTTATCAACTTCTTTTCCATGTTCTATGATCCTTTATAGCTATACAATAAACTGTGCGTACTCTGAACAACCCCAGAGAGCCCAGGCTGAGGCTGAGAATGACGGTACATATGACCGAACGTGCACTTTAATGTCAGCCCACCTGAAGTGATGACGACCTCTCACTTTTATGCTCAGTAATGTTATTTCCTCAGTCAGATCCATTACATACAGCAAGAGCTTCCTGAACTTCATATTTGAGAAGCTTTAGCAACTCCTGAGACATTTTTTATAACTTTTGTCCTTAACTATTTTCCAAGATTATGGTAATATTTATATGTTACATGATTTTGTGATTTCTTTTTGAGATAATAATGTGAAGGGTTTGTACTATCTCCTGGGATGGTCTACAGTGAAATAAAAAAGCTACATAATCTTAAAATTTATATACCAAGGGCCTGAAGAGATGTCTCAGCAGTTAAGGTATTTGCCTACATAGCCTACCCAGGTTCTGTTCCCCAGGATCCATGTAGAGCTGGACGCACCATCTGTCTGTAATAAGCTCAAGATAACTCCAACTTCAATAATGGCAGTAGTACATATATATACTGAATCAAGGGAGCCCATTTACTCCTTCTTTGATGAGAGTACACAATAAAACTGTTGTTTATTATATCTTTCTTTGAATATTCATTGACATTTTTAATCCATGACCACACTGTAGTGGCCATAATAATCCTTTTTTCTCCTCTTTTCCTCCCTTACAGCACTCCCCTTACCAACTAGTATTTCTTCTATTTTGATGCCACATGCTTCCTGCCATCTTCCATCCATTACATCAAAATGTTGATGGGATCAAATATTAAGCAGGATTTGGGGAGGCCATGACATAATAGCAAGGAAAGAAACTCTCAATACTAGGAAGACATCTTACAGTAGATGACCTCTGAATGAATCATCCTTCAAACTTGTTACTTGAAAATGTCCTTCTTGGAAACACCATGTAGGTATTTGCCTCTTCAATCTCTACTATCTCTTCTCTCTGTCTCTCTGACTATCTATCTCCATTTCTTCTTCAGGTATTTGGACTTGGACTTGATTTCATGAGACGTAATATGGACTGAATAGTAATAAAGATGAAGTGGAGGGCAGTTTAGAGGTGCACATTTCCAGATGTCAGAGTGGAATGGACAGGTGGAATTATAGGAAATAAAAATGGATAAGTAGTATATGAACATTTCCACTAAACATGGGATGAGGCCCTGACATGATCTGTACCCATCGCAATACCACCATCCCCCTTACCTCACAATCACTCTCTTGTGCCATATGTGGGTTTTTTTTTTAATTTTTCAATAACATGTCAGGCCACAAAGTCATGGTAGTTAACATATATGAGTCTTACTGAGTAATTATAAATTTGGAACTGTTCTCCCTCATCATTACCCTACACAAATGTTTCCTCTCTTCACCTAATACTGCTTTCTTATTCTCACTCCTTTCATTTGTTGGGAACTTCAATAATTTCCATGATAACATTTTGAAAAAAAGATATTTTCATATTAATTTCTATTATAGCAAAATATCTTAAAATAGTTGCCTATATTCAAACTTTTCCCTCTCCCTTCTGGTGGCTATTGATTGCTCTTGAAGTTTTTACCACTTTTAAGAATAGTCTTGATGTTGTACACAGGGGTCATAGTTACTAAATATAATGATGTCATATAATGCTTTAAAAATAATAATCTTAGAACATTTTGTGCCTTTTAGCTCTGTCTTGAACTTGGGCTTGACTCTCCTTTCCCAGTTCATCTTATTCTATAGCAAGTCTCATTCCCTAGTTGTTTTGTTATACCCAATTCACCCTCAACATTTTCATTAAAGTAGCTCTGTGGGTTCTCCTGGATCACAGATAAATGGTTTAAGTTAAGCACATAATGTAGAAAGAGTGTTTGCTTTCTTTGCAGAGACTTGGAGCCAAAATAACACTATGTTCTAATCCCCCCTCCCCAGGAGAACTGTGAGTGTCCATGGGATTCCACAAAGTTTCTCTCATTAGTCTCACAACTCATTTGGATATACTTAGCTATCACTAGTAATTGTGTCTGGTAATTGGTAAAAGAGACAAAAGGCTTTGAGATTTGTTTTAAGTTTTATCATTAGGCGCTGTCATTCTTGTACCAAGAGATCAGATAATCTCAGGTCAGGAGGAAGGCAAGATCAGAGGACTTTAATGTATCTCTGAGATAATTGTTGTTTCTTCAGCACTAATCCTCAGAGTGTTGGGACTGGACCATTCTCCTGACAAAAGACAGCATAGAGGTGGTTATTTATCAGACCTGTACACAGAGGCACACACTGAAGTGGACTGTGAGTCAGGAAGGAAAAATGCAAAACCTGGAAAGTGACTTTCCAACAAAGCTTATACTGTCTCACAGACATGAAGGCAACGTGGATCAAGGTGTGTTTATAACACATGGCCTACACTATGATATAAAGCTGAAAGCAAGAAACTCCACATGCATCTCTGTCCTCCAAAGTGTATCCTGTACATGAGCACCTCAGATACCAGCTAGTGGTGTGAGTCAGTGTAGTGTAAGCTGCTGTGCAAGTTACTTAAGGAGACAATTCTGTAGTTAGAATGTCAGGCCCTACTTACAGGAAAGTGGGGTGGTGAAAGTCACACCAATATGAACTCTGGTGCGGAATCATGGGCAGACACCCACTTCTTGAATATCACACTTTAAATATTCATAAATATAACAAAAACCTGATTTGATTTATAGCATGATGAGTGTCTCTACAGATAACTGTTATTGTCAGAAGTGTTTCTCCCTCTCACAAAAAGGGAGGTTGTCAGTGGAATATGTCATGAGGGCAAGTTACAGAAAGTAAAGTCACCTGGTTTTGTTAGAATATGAATGATTCTGACATTTCCTATAAGGCTCTTGTTTTACTGAAAATTGTCTAAGCCAGTCTACAGTGTATTTACTCTTCCCATTCCAATTGTCTCCCTCACAGTTCTCCAGAGCTTATGGTATTCCTTCATTGGTTCATTTTTGTGAAGAGATAAACTTAAGGTGTGTGTGCATACATGTGTAAAAAGACTTTTACATGAGCACAAATTAACAAACCTAAAGATTTATGGAATATTTTGATAAATAATGAAGCATAATCTTTAAGGTTCATGTATTTGATTTTTATGTATTTGTTTCTTTTGAGAAAGGATGCCACAATGTAACATGATCAAGCTTTGAACTCAATGTCACCTAAACTCTGCCTCTCAATTCTTTTTTATATTTGACTTATTTTTTAAGTAATTTTGGTCTTTTTTGCCAGCTAGACTATACATGTGTACAAATGTATCAATTTAAAAATATCATGAGAACAGATAAATTGCAGTGAAATTGTACAATCATTGTGTAATACTGAGAAAGGTTATTTCCAACAAGAGTGTGTTTCCATTGCTCTTTGTCTTTCACTTACTCCTCAATTATTGTTCTGATAATGTACATGCATTTTTATCACAAGTCAAGATAGTCGTTGTGGGGCTGGAGAGATGTCTCAGCAGCAACAGTGACTGCTTGAAAATCCTAAAGACCTGGCTTTGATTCTCCAGTATCCATGTAAGCCAGATGCACAGAGTGGTGCATGCATCTGAAGTTCCTTTGCAGTGGCTAGAAGCCCTGGTGCACCCATTCTCTCCCTCCCTCTCTCTCAATACGGAAATAAAATTATTTTTAAATACTCATCATAGGAATTTACAGGTGTTATGAAGGAATTGCTTTAACTATTTCATGCTAAAAGTTTCTAAAAGATATTACAAGTGATGATTTTGTAAATATTCTGTGAATGTCATTTCTTCTTCCAAATCTTAATCTTTTGCATATCAAGTTAAGGTAATCGAATACTCCATGTGTAATGACTTCATGTGTTCACTTCACGGTATTTGAAATTTGAATTTTCATCTCTGGGGCTTTGGGTTATTACACTGCATGTGACTATGTGGAGTGATTGTGGTCATTGTACATTTTCATCCAAAAGAAACAACAGCAAATATTTGGCTTCAAATAGAGAACTGCACAAATACTGAGTGATGTAATATGGTAATGGAAATTATTTTGTTATTATCCTTTATAAAAGATGTTTTTTCAATATGGACTCTTTTTATATAAACAGGAAAATACTCAGCCAACAGAAAAAGACTTGATAACGTCACCATACCAAAGACCATTATAAAAGGATAAATGAAGTTTTTTCAAAAATTATTAATTTATTTATTTGTGAGAGAGAAAGAAATAATGGGCATGCCAAGGCCTCTAGCCACTGCAAACAAACTCCTGACATATGTGTCACCTTGTGCATCTGACTTTAAGTGGATACTAAGGAATCAAACCTGGGTGTCAACACTCTTTGCAGACAAGTTCCTTAATTCTGAGTGTCCTCTCCTAAATACCACACACACACACACACACACACACACATTTCTATGAAGCAAGCCTTCTAATTCAATATTTGAAAACTACAGGGATAAAGTTTGAATTTCTAAATTCTTCATTTCTAAATGGAAAATCACTAGTACTAAACAATAAATTTGCATTGCTGTGAAGAAACACACCACTGGTTCTTTTCTCTGAGAGTTTCTGACTCTGAGGGAATGAATTGTCTTCAAGACTGAATGTCTTCCAGCACCCTGACAACTGGAATCATCATTGCCTCACAGACAGGAGTTGGAATCTTGGGTAACATTTTCCTCCTTTCTTGTTATATCTTCATGTCATACGTTGGACAAAGGTTAAAGGACATTGATTTGATTCTCAAGAACCTTATTTTAGCCAACTGCTAGTTCTTATCTCTAGAAGAATTCCTTGGACAATGTTTTCTAGGTGATTTTGGGTGCAAAGTAGTTTTCTACCTTCACATAATGACCAGAGGTGTGTTTCTTGGTGCTACCTGTATCCTGAGTTGCTTCTAGGTCATCAAGATCAGCCCTGGCAGTGCTCAGTGGATGAAGGTCAAGGCTGCACCTCTCTGGTTTACTAGATTCTCTATTATTTTGTGCTGGATCCTTCATATGCCAGTAAATAGCATTATTATTAATTATATCACAGGTCCCCGAGAAAGCAGCAATCGCACAACAAAAAAGGACTAGGGGTACTGTTCTAGCATAAAAATTGACAGAAATATAGCCATATTGTATTTAATGATATTTTCATCCATTGATGTGCTATCATTGGGGTGTATGGTTTGTGCTAATGGCTTCATGATGTTTGTACTGTACAAACATAGGCAGAATATCCTATACATTCACAAGAAAACCTTCTCTTCAAAATTCTTTGCTGAGTGCCGGGTGTGGTGGTGCACGCCTTTAATCCCAGCACTTGGGAGGCAGAGGTAGGAGGATTGCCATGAGTTCAAGACCACCCTGAGACTCCATAGTGAATTCCAGGTCACCCTGGGCTAGAGTGAGACCCTACCTAGGAAAAAAAAAATTCTCTGCTGAGACTAGAGCCACTGGGTGAGCATCCTCACCCTGGCAAGTCTATTCTTCTGTTTTTATGCACTGTCATCATTCTTTGGCTTTTACATATCTTATTCTGAAAAACCTAGTCTGTGGCTGGTGGCCATCAGCTCTCTAATGGCTGCGAGCTTCCCCTGCCTTTGTCCTTTTGTGCTCATAAGCAGAGACCCCCGTGTCTCCAGGCTTTTCTCTACCTGCTGGGCAAAGATTAACCATTTCTGTAAACTGTTCACATACTATAAATGCTAGAATACATGCCTCTGGAGACTCACTCTATACAAATTTATTCTTTCATTTCCATGAATTTAAATACTGACCAGAAACAAGTCAGATTATGGACAGAATCAGGAATGAGATAAACAAAGCAGAATATCAAAATTAGTTATATTTACAACTTAGAAAATTACTGACCATGAAGGTCTTCTCATTCCTGCTTTGTAGTGCTCTGCTGTAAACAGGAGTAGAAGAGAAGTAGATGTTTCTCTCTCTCTCACTCAGTAGATATTTCTCTCTCTCTCTCTCTCTCTCTCTCTCTCTGTCTGTCTGTCTCTCTCTCTCTGTAGATATTTATCTCTCTCTCTTTCCTTTTGTCCTTATGAGAACTTTTAATGGGCAGCAGTAGGTGTTGATGGTGATCATATTTTCTTAGTGAGGCTGCAGCTTGCTCAAGGGTTAAGTTTCTATTCTGCATGCCAATTCACACATCCATCATGCTCATAGGCATCTGAACTTCTCTCTTTCAGAATCAATGCTCAATGGGAAACACAGAAAGAAACAAGGCTGG
Source organism: Jaculus jaculus (assembly GCF_020740685.1). Lineage (NCBI taxonomy): Eukaryota > Metazoa > Chordata > Mammalia > Rodentia > Dipodidae > Jaculus > Jaculus jaculus. The sequence continues at coordinate 10,300,377 of NC_059115.1, read as the reverse complement.
TTTTTTTATTTTATTTTTGGTTTTTTGAAGTAGGGTCTCACTCTGGCTCAGGCTGACCTGGAATTAACTATGTAGTCTCAGGATGGCCTCGTACGGCAATCCTTCTACCTCTGCCTCCCAAGTGCTGGGATTAAAGGCATGTGCCACCACACCAGCTTCAAAAACAAGGTTTTAATAGCAAGCATATTTTAATCAGCTTTGCATAAAACTCACAGAAATAAAGGAGGTAACAGTAAAATGACTCTGCTGTTTTCAGAGATACTGACTAGAACTTGAGAATTTTCTTAATATTAAATGTTTACCTTCTCTACAGAATCAAGCCATCAAATTCCAAAATCACAATCCCTGAAAGAAGGAGCTTGGGGTGTGATTCAGTAGGTAAAGTTATTGTCAGGGACACAGGAAGAGTACAAGCAAATTCTTCATCAGCCATGACAAGAACTGCCTCTAGCCCAGTTCCTGTTATAGCCTTTGTACTGTCCCTAGAAATCTCATGAGGAACTTTACAATTGAGATAGAAAATCTGACTATCTTCCAATTACATTTTACATAAATTACTTTGCTATCAATGTAATTAAAGACACCCAAAATCTATACATTCAGGCTATTCACACTAAAAGTGCCATCACTTCATGTTTACATTCTACATCTCCATTACATTTTACATCAGATCTCATATTTACATCCTTTTTTAACATTTTGTTTATTTGTTTGCAAAAAGAGAAAAAGAATGGGTATTCCAGGGCCTTTGCCCACTGCAGACAAACTCTAGAGACATGCAGCACTTTGTGCATTTGGATTTATGTGAGTGTGGGGAATCAAACCTGGGTCATTTCGCTTTTCAGGCAAGCACCTTAACCACTGAGGAATCTCTCCAGCCCCTACATCCTCTTATTTTAAGAGGGGGAAACATGTGCTGCATAGGTTCGATGTCTTGCTGTTTTCCTGCAGACATCTGCTATGGGTTAAAACACACCAGTGCGCAAAGCTTTCCCCCTCCTCCCTGCAGCTATGGACCACCCTGCTCTGCACTCACTGGCCATGAACGTCAGCGTGCAGTGCACCGTAAACACCTAACCTCATTGAGTCATTTCATCTATGACTAAAATTCTGTGGTCATTTAAAAGTGAGAATACGTAGAACAGATTGCATTTTGCAAACTGAGGGATATAATGATGGCACCATAAATGCTTCCATTTTTCTAACACTTTACTCCTCTAACTTTATTAAATTGGTGTCTGATGGGTTCAGGTATAATGTGTTTTGGAAGCTTGAAAATGAAGTTTGCATTTCTCATTTGACAATGATTCCCTTTATTGGAAATGTTGGCATCCACTGTCTACATAGCTTCACTCACTGGACATCATTTGAGATGCAGATTTCATTCCCAATTGATTAGTCTTGGCCAATTCTGTGGTTTAGGTCTTTTTTCTGAATATTTGGATAGATGAATTTCTTAAATTAAATACAATACATGCCAGCTGGTATTTATTTATTTATTTGTGGGGTGGATGTGTGTGTGTGTGTGTGTAGTACATGTGATCAGCTTGTGCTTGGAGTACACACTTGTATGTCAAATGTATGCGTCCTGTCTGCATGCATGCAGAGACCTGAGTAAGATGTCACCTGTCTTCTCTTGTCATTCTTCCACCTTTTCTCCAGAGATGGTGCGTCACTGAAACCGGATCCTACTGTCTTTAGTTTAACCCTAACCCTAACCCTGGCTGACCAGGAGGCCCCAGCGGTTGTCAGGCTCCACCATCAGCACCACAGCTACATGCACGCACAGCAACGTCTGACGTTTTAGGTGGGCACTAGGGATCATATCATGTCCTATTGCTTGCACAGTGAGGTGCTTTGAATCAGGCGTCCCACATGGGCTGTGGGCTTTGCATACTTGGTCTTCAGTAGGTGGCAGATTTGGAGGCGGAGCCTTGCTGTAGGAAAGGTGTTAATGGGGGGATAAGGGGTGTTATAGCCACTCCCCTCTTGCCAAAGCTCCCCTTACACATGCTGTTCCCACCCAGCTGATGTGGCAAGATGTGATTACAGCCTCTCCTTTACCATCCTTTCCCTGCCATAGAAAAACCTCCCCTTGAGGCTGTAGGCTAAAGTAAACCCTTTCCTCCATCAGCTGCTGTTGACCGGGTGTTTTGTCCCCGCAATGTGAAGGTGATGTCAATATTCATCAAGCACTGCTTCCACCAAATCATCTCCCTGGACATTTGACTTCATTTTTACAAAAGGGAAATGCTGTGACTTTCAGTCCTTTCTGTCTTTTCAATGGCTTCCTGGCCATTGAACTCAACTTCAGTGTTTGCAAGAGATTAAGTTTAAGATTAGGTCCCCAAGATTCACTGGCTTCTTTACTACATCTTTTGATATCTGCAATCCCAATAAGAATGATTTTCCACAGTAAGAGAGAAATATGTGGTCAATTAACAACCCATTGTTTATTATGTAAAATTATCTAAGACAATAAAAATAAAATTAGTTATAGTCAGAAAAGCAAATATATACCCAGACATTCCAAGCTTGCCTCCAGTTCTATTGAGGCTTCCTAAGGAAACACTGATTGCACTAGGCTCATGTCTTCATAAAGCCTGAATTTATTTTCTTTTCTCTTTCTTCCTCTCTCTCTCTCCCTCCCTCCCTCCCTCCCTCCCTCCCCCCCCCCCCTCCCTGTCTCCAATATTATAAAATTGAAGCATAAAATTCTCTGTAGGACATGTGTGTCACATCCTACTACAATTACCCTACTAGCCAGGTGTAGTGGTTGATGCCTTTAATCGCAGCACTCAGAAGGCAGAGGTAGGAGGATTGATCGCATGAGTTTGAGGTCAGCCTGGGACTACAGATTGAGCTCCAGGTCAGCTTGGGCTAGCATGAAAAACAAAAAACAAAAACAGGGCTGGAGATATAGCTTACAGGACCCTGGTTTGACCCCTAGTACCCAAGTAAAGATAGATATACAGAGTGGCACATGCTTACAATAACTAGAAGTCCTGGCATGCCCAATCATATTCCCTCTCTCTTCCTTTTGTCTCTCCCTGGTTGCACATAACTAAAAATTATATTTTAAAATTTTCACCAAGGAAACAAAGAAAGGATAAAATAAAGTATGTCTCCTCGGTTCTGAAACCAACATTGTAAGTTCAGTAATGCACCAAATTTAGTAAAACCCAGAGAAATTATTATGTTCCAATTAGGATCATACAGTAACACTGGTATTTAAAATGTCTTATCCCAGGCAATGCTGAAATTGCAATGTCAACTTGAAGGGATATTTTTCTCCCCTCCCTCAACATAAGCAGGCTGTTCTCTTGTTACACTGAACTCTTAACTGGAATAGCTTCACAAAGCTTCCTCACCCCTCACAATGCTGAAAACAGAATGGTGTCAAAGTAAGTGGGTCAAGGAAATTGTGATGTGACTAGAACCGCAGTGAGAACAAGACATTCATAGTGCTCTTCCCTGGGTGGACAGTGACATCACACTTCTGCTACTTCCTGTATCATGGACTTCATTTGTGTATGCACATACTAAAATAATTTCCTCTACATTGTTTTCCAGATCACATTTTTAAACATATTTATTTATTTGAGAGAGATATATATAAATAAAATGGGGAGGCTGCAGAGATAGCTCAGCAGTTAAAAGCTCTTACTTTAAACCCTACAGGCCCAGGTTCTATTCTCCAGTATCCACGGAAAGCCAGATGCACAAAAGGGTGCATGCATCTGGAGTTATCTGCAGAGGCAGGAGGCCTTGGCGCACCTATTCTCACTTACTCTCTGTTAAATAAATATGTAAGCCAGGCATAGTGGCGCACGCCTTTAATCCCAGCACTTGAGAGGCAGAGGTAGGAGGATTGCCTTGAGTTTGAGGCCACCCTGAGACTACATAGTGAATTCCAGGTCAGCCTGGACCACAGTGAGACCCTACTGCAAAAAATATATAAATATTTAAATAGAAAGAACAATGGAGTGGGCATACCAGGGCCTCCCACCTCTGTACCTCAAATGTATGGGTCCCTTTGTGCATCTGGCTTTACCTAAGTACTAGGGAATCAAACCTGGGCATTCAGGCTTTACAAGGAAATGTCTTTAACGATGAGTCATCTCTCCAGCCCCAGACCACATTTTTAGATGACATTTTTAGGTGGCTGGAGAAATAAGTCAGATGGTAAAGTCCTGGCTATGCAAGAATGACGACATGAGTTAGACACTAAGACCCGAGATTTAAAAAGAAGCCAGGTATGGAGGTGAGCACATAAAGTTCAGGCACTTGGAGACAGAGGTGGGAAGGCACCTGGGGCCCTGTGGCCTGAGAGTCTGTCCTAGCTGGTGAGTTACAGGCCAAAGGGAGAACCTGTCTCAAAAAACAAAAACAAACAAAAAAGAAAAAATAGATAGATGGAGATCCTTAGAACAAATACCACGTTTATCACACAAGTGCCCACATATACACTCAAAACAATGAACGCTCTGCTGAGATAATTGTTGGAGATTTAACACAGGTTCTGGGGAAATTGTACAAAGGTAAGAGCCCGGCTGAACAAGCACAAGGACCTGGGTTTGAGCGGCAGCACACACCTGGAAAGGAAGAAAGCTGGCCTTGCTCGTTGACCAAAGCGCGTGAACTCCCCGTTCAGTGAGAGACCCCGTCTCAATGAAATGGGGTCAAGGAATGAAAGAGGAGGACACCGGATGTCCAGTTCATGCACATGAACAGAGGATATGCGCTCCTGTGCACACATGTGTACACTATGCACACTTACCATACACACGAAAATGAAAGAAAGGGCTGAAGAGATGGCCTGTTTGTGGTGGTGCTTGCATGTAAAGCCTAAGGACCCAGGTTCAATTCCCCAGGACCCACATAAAGCCAGATGCACAAGATGGCACATGCATCTGGAGTTCATTTATAGTGTGCCAGGCATGGTGGCACACACCAGCACTTGAGAGGCAGAGGTAGGAGGATCGCCTTGAGTTCAAGGCCACCCTGAGACTACATAGTGAATTCCAGGTCAGCGTGAGCTAGAGTGAGACCCTACCTCGAAAAACCAAAAACCAAACAAAAAAAAATTTTTTTAAATCCTAATTATGCAATATCCTATTGGAGAGTCTTTTCAAAGCATAGAGCAAGTCCCAAATTTATGATTACCAATACAGAAAATAAACATATATAAGTAATAAAACATTTTTTTTTGAAATTTTAGTAACAAAAGTAGAAGAAACAATGGCAACATAAAACCAGTGAAATATTTGACATTGTATTACTGAAACTAATGCAGCAGTATCTGGATTGACTGAAGTAGCTACAGGTCTCAGCGATTTTCAAGGCCTCATCAGATATTTGGGTGCCAATTTTCCTCCAAGTATACTTTAGTCTAAAAAATAGTTGCTCATAAATATAATTACCAGGCTGGAAAGATGTTCAGTGCTTAAGGCACCTGCCTGCAAAGCCTAACAACCTATGTTCCCTTCCCTAGTACCCACATAAAGACAGATGTGCACAATGGTACATGCATCTGTTGTCTATTTGCAGCAGCTGGAGGCCCTTGTATACCCATTCTCACTGTCTCTCCTCTACCTGTCTCTGCTGGCAGATAAATAAACATTAAAATTAAACAAAAAACATGTTAGTATCACCAGAAATTGAGAACTCTAGTTGTGAAGTGAAGGATATTTGTCCCTAGGAATATAGGTCCTCCAAAAGCCTAACAAAAGGATATAATGCAATTTTCTTTAAGATGATGTCAAATCACAGCTCTGTGCATACCATTTGAAAATTGACAAGTAATATATATATTTTTGTCTGAAAATGCAGTCAAGAGTATATCAGAGTATTAAGTATTTTTCCATAAATCTTGACATCTGTTTTCAAATCTTGTATCAGTTTGAAAAGCAAGTCTACATTTTTTAAATATCTCACTTATTTGCAAGCAGAGAGAGCAAGAGAAAGAAAAGAGACACGGGGGGGGGGGGGGATAAGCGCACAAGGGCCTCCAGACACTGCAAATTAACTCCAAACACATGGTCCACTGTCTTTATGTGGGTAATGGGGAATCAAACCTGAGTCATTAGACTTCGAAGGCATCTTTCCAGCCCCAAAGGCTACATATTTTTGCTATTCACAGTATTGTCTTTAGAAAATATGTTCTAAAACATAAAATTTGGGGACTGGAGAGATTGCTTAGGGGTTAAGGTGCTTGCCTGGAGAGATGGCTCAGCAGTTATGGTGCTTGCCTGCAAAGTCTAACAACCCCAGTCAAATTCCACAGTACCCACATAAAGCCAGATGCACAAAGTGACGCATGCATCCAGAGTTCATTTACAGTGATTAGGGTCCCTACTGTGCCCATTATCTCTCTGTGTCTCTTCTCTCCATTTCTCTCTGCTTGCAAATAAATAAATTTGGTTTCTCAAGGCTGACCTGGAATTCACTATGTAGACTCAGGGTGGCCTCAAACTCACGGCAATCCTACCCCTGACTCCAAAGTGCTGGGATTAAAGGCATGTACAACACCCAGTGAAGATATATTTTTAAAGATTTTATTCCAGATGCCTCAAAGCAACTAGGGTATTTAGAAAAAAAAAAAAAAAAAGAAAACTGCCTCATGAAGACATAAATATTTTGGGCCCAGTGTACTTGTCTTTACCAAGAAACAACAGGAAAGTTGTGCATGGGGGGTGGAGGCAGGGATCTGTAACCTCAGCACTTGGGAATCTGATGTGGAAGGACCAGCCATTCAACGTCACCATCACAAGCTGGAGACCAGTGTGGGCTACATTAGACTATGTCTCAAGAAAAAATAAATAAACAAAAAGGAAGAGTAAGACCCATCTTGAAATCCAAGTGCTCACATGGCAATCAGCAAACAAACTTACAAGCCTTCCCAACGATGGGCATACCACGTGTACACACTTAACTCTTTTCTGCACAATCCTCCTAAATCTTCACACAAAATCTTCCAGGTTTATGGGGTGTGTGTGTGTGTGTGTGTGTGTGAGAGAGAGAGAGAGAAAGAGAGAGAGAGAGAGAGAGAGAGAGAATATTTTTCATGCATATATTGGAAATTTTGAGGATATAAGTTTTATACCTACTGTGGTGGTTTGAATAGATGGCCCCCAATATATTCCGTTCTTTGTTGTTTGTAGTTTACATCTGCTGGCTACCTGGCTGGAGGCAATGTCACTGGGTGATCTTAAGGTGTGGTGGTGGGTTTCAGATTTCAATCTAAAGATATGGAAAGTGTGCCTAGCTGGAGTTCCTGAAGTGTGCTCTGGCTTTTGGCTTTTGGCTTGTGCTTCTTCTCGCTCCACTTGGTCCTATGAAGGCAGGCCAGCTTCTTCTGCCATTATGGCACTTCCCCTGGATCTGTAAGCTCCAATAAATATCCCTTCCTCCATAACTGTGCCTGGTCTGAAAGTTCATCTCAGTGAACCTGAAGCTGTCTGCTACACCTACCTTTTAAACATTTTCTTTTATTTAGTCAAATAAATATGAGGTATTAGGGCTGTTGATGGCTTAGCAGTAAAGGCGCTTGCCTGCAAAGATTAAGAACCCAGGTTCAATTCCTCAGTACCTATGTAAGCCAAATGCACAGGGTGGTACATGTGTCTGGAGTCCCTTTGCAATGGCTGGAGGCACTGGCATGTCCACTCTCTCTCTCTCTCTCTCTCTGCCTCTTCCTTTTTTGCTCTCTCTTCCTCTCTATCAAACAAATAAAAAATTAAATATGAGGCTTTATTTGTTTAGGTGATGTATCCGAAGTTATGGTTTTAGGCTTTCAACATGTTTTTTTCTCGATATTCTTTAGAGTCCACCCTTAGATTTTCCTGTGCATGTCTGCTGGGTGCCTCAAGCCTTGACTCTTCTAACTTGAATGCACCTCAAGAGAAAATTTCAGGGTTGACTTGAATCCTCACTAGCTCAGAATAACAAGATATACTTCTAAGCGTGTGTTCATCCTTCAGCCCCTCCTGAGCGCTGTTCCCTGAGCACTGGAGAGTGTACGAGAACTCTCCTGGGCTGCTACGCTCTCGGCAGTGTCAAGCTGCAGGGGCTGCGGGCCCTGTGTGTCCATCCTTTCTGTCTGCTTTGGTGAGCTTCGAGTCTACGCACTATCGAAAGCCTCTGGCTAGCAGTGAGAACAGCACTGATATTCGATCTGCCACAGCCTCTGCTAAGTTTTATGGGCCCTGATTAGTTTGATAAAGATCATCATTCCAGTGCTAGGCACTCTTCTTGTCATTTTGATGTGTCTTGGCCTTCCCAGTATTTGCCACCATCAGTAAAAATTCGCTTTTCTAACCAAGAGTGACAACGTACTAATCCGTACCTTCTGTTTTGTTTTGTTTTTGATAAGGGAGGAGAGAGAATTGGCATGCCAAGGGCCTCCAGCCACTGAAATTGAACTACATATGCATGCACCACCTTGAGTGCATGCATAACCTTGAGTGCACGTGTCACCTTGTGTGTCTGGCTTACATGGATTCTGGGGAGTCGAACCTGCATCCTTAGGCTTCACAAGTAAGTAGATTAACCACTAAGCCATCTCCCCACTCCCCTTCTGTTGCTTTTTAAATCCCTCCCCATCTCCCTCCCTTTTCCCTATGCCCCTAGACCCTTTCATCTCCTGTGTTTGACCTTCCATTTGCATGAGATCAGCACTAGATTTTTGCACATTTTTTTCTTTTGTAATGGTGTCTTTTAGTTTTAAAAATAATTAGTTTCATAGATATAAAATAATAAAATGTGGGGAAAAAAATAACTTGCCTGGGGTGGTGGCACACACCTTTAATCCCAGCACTCGGGAAGCAGAGGTAGGAGAATTGCCATGAGTTCAAGGCCACCCTGAGAATATATAGTGAATTCCAGGTTACTCTGAGATAGAGTGAGACCCTACCTCAGAAAAATTTTTTTAAAAAATTCTAAGGCTAGAGAGATGGCTTAGTAGCTAAGGTGCTTGCCTACAAAGCAAAAGGACCCAGGTTCAATTCCCCAGCACCCACATAGGCCGTATGCACCAGATGGCACATGAGTCTGGAGTTTGTTTGCATTGGCTGGAGGCTCTGGTGCATCCATTCTCTCTCTCTCGCTCACGCTCTTGTGCTCGCTCGCTCACTCGCTCTTGCTCTCGCTCTCACTCTCTCTCTTTCTCTCTCTCATGAATAAATTAATTAATTAAATATTTTTAAAAAACAAGATTCTAAAGCAGGACAAAACCTAAATGATTGGGATTTCTTTCTGAAGTATTTGGACAGAATTGAATGCAGGAAATGCAAGTTTTTTATGAAGTTTTTTTACAAATGCTGATCACTAAATTATTTTATTTGTCTTATTTGAGATTTGTTGAGCAGTTGTGAATGTTTGAGTGGTTTCTTTCATCCCTTTACCAGACAAATCTTTCCTTTCTTCACATATTTCTTCCTCCATACTATTTCCTCCTTCATTTGGGAGGAACTTTAATAGATTTCACGTTAGAGATTGGAAGAAAGATATTTTATTTTTAATAGTTAAATTTCTTAAGATAACTATTTGAATTCCACCATGCATTACCCGCCTCCTGTCAAGTGGCTGCCCGTTGATTCTGGACTTTTGCTTACAACTCCTCTACGAATATTGTATGTTTTGTTGACAAAGGCTTAGACTCATTTTAGCATATTTTGTCACTTTGAGCTACTTATGGGAATTGATTTATTTTTCCTGTTTTTGTTTCCCTACACTATACAAACACTTCCTTCCTGGCTCATTTGTATGGTCCAACTTGCCCTCCTGCTTTACGTTTGCAGGTGATTCCCTGGGCCCTCAATGGATTATGAATTAAAATTTTGGGCAAAATCTTATCATAAAAGTACATAATGAATTTAGAATAATTAATTCCTTTACAGAGTCCTGTGACCCGGATAACACTATTTCTACTCTCTATCACATAGAGGCTCTTAGTGTCCATGGAATAGAGCAAAGCTTCCATCGCCAATTTTTCTTGCAACTTTTTGAAAGAAACTTATTAATCACTAGTAATTGTTCCTGGTAATTGAAAAAAGTTTTTAAAAAACGTTTTTGAGAGCAATTCTCTGGTCTCTGTCATAGTCCTGCATATTGAGCTTATAGATGTGTATGGCCATGCCACGCCCAGCTAGCTAGTAAAGACATGCGTTCTGGGGAGTGGAACTTACTGGTCTCTAGCCAACCAAGAGGCACTAAAACTTAAGCAGCAAGCACTGTTTACCACTGAGCCATCTTCTCCAGCCCTAAAGTCTTAACAAATAAGAGATCCATAAAGTTCCATAGATGTTACCAAATTTGACAATATGACATATATGATCTGAGAGTGTACTGTGTAGTTTTGTAAAGATTCAAGTTGCTGGGTATGTAAGGTATTTTGGGTAGATTCAGGTTAGGTGTTGTAGATGAGTGAGACTATGTGTCGATTTTTTTTCTGTGATTGGGTAAGTTCGCTGAGAATGGATGGGAGGGTGAGGAGGGCATCGAAGGGTGGAAAACAGTAATCTGGACCCAAACGGCAATGGTACCATAAAATTCTACTTCCTAAAAGACAGACCAAATGGCTGAACCTTCACTAGTCCCTTACAGGAAACACCTGAACCACAAGACACTGGAGAGGGGTAGGATCAAGACTGACCTAAATCTTCTACATCTTCCCTCCCTCCCTCTCCCCCTCTCGCCTCTATCTCTCTCCTCTCTAACTCTTCTATATTACTTATGTTTTTCCTCAATTTCTTAGTGGACACTGACCTGTAACCCCCACTTTCAGCTTGGGCCTACCATCCACAATGAGCTTTTGATCAGAGAAACCTACAAGGTTTCCCAAAACAATGACAGACTTCTGTCAGAGTACTTGATGACCCACCAAAGGCCAGTGGTAAGACCCTATTGCTGAAGACTCCATAGACAGCTCATACGCAAAATCGAACGGCATGGCTGGAAGCCAGGAAAGTGTCAGTCCCCAGACAGTCAGCGTGTCTAGTGCCAGAAGGTGCTACATGGGCGACTGGGGGAAATGACCAATATCTGTCCAAGCAACTCATTGTCTAACCTAATTAGCAACAAATAATCTGATATGATGCCCACACAAGTGCAATAGTGGCACACAGCCATGGTGAGGAACCAACTGCTCTTGATTTGGCTAACTGATTCCCTCAGTGGTACTAGACCCATAGCTGGAGCTGGGAAACAAGTCAGACCATACCCAAACACAAGCCCACTCTCCAATATCAATATCAAACTACCATCAATCATGGGGTACAAGAGGGCCTACACCTATCAAACTCTCTATCAAAAAAGTAAGTGTTATCTCAATTTTCCGGGTGCTAACTCTCTCCGTTGGAGAATCTGCTTCTCTTTTTCAGATAGACGCAGATCCTAAGGAGAAAGCTGCCCCAACATACCTCAAAAGGGGCCCAACTGAAACTAAGGACAACTGGCGAAACAAGCAAGAGTGATGTTTTCCTGTGAACCGGATACCAGCACAAAGGGGAAGGAGACCAACGCAGAGAAAAATCAACTCCTACCAAATCAGAGAGCCAGAGCCTCAGAGACCCCCAACACCTCAGCACTGAAGCAGACCAAAAATGAACCCAACATGGCTCAGGGAAATTTTGTGGAAGAGGGGGCGGAAAGAATGTCAGAGTCACATGTTGGGTCAGGATATGCAGAGACATTTATCATACCAATAACTGGGGGCTAACTCCACAATGCACCACCCATTTACATCAACAAGGAGGGTCCAATGGAAGGGGGTAGATCATAGATGAGCCTAAACAATGGTACCAAACTGCCTGTATTTGCTGAAAAGAAAACTAATAAATTAAATTTAAAAAAAAACAAAGATTCAAGTTGAATAAATCAAAATAAGACTATCCAGGCTTAGCAGTTTAAGCACTTGCCTACAAAGCCTAAGGACCCTGGTTTGATTCTCCAAGGGTGCACACATCTGGAGTTCGTTTGCAGTGGCTAGATGCCCTGGCACACCCATTCTCTCTCTCTCCCATTCTCTCTCTCTCTCTCTCTCACTCTCTCCCTCCTGTCTCTAATATACAAATAAAATAAATAAATCAGAAAAAAAAACATCTAATCAGATAAGCAGGATTTCTTCTCTTTTCTTTTCTTTTCTGTGTGTGTATTTAGGGATTGCACCAGACTCTCTTGACATTAAAAACAGAACATGAGACACACCACTTTTTGCATCAAATTATATGAAGATTATTGAAATTATGTGAAAATCTAAGCCCATAGGCTTTATTTTATTTTATTTTTAGTGGGGCTTTTTTTTATTAGTTTTCTATTCAGCAAATACAGGCAGTTTGGCACCGTTATTAGGTTCATCCTTGACCTACCCCCTCCCCTTGGCCCCTCCTTGTGGAGGTATACAGTAGTGCACTGTGGAGTTAGCCCACTATAAGCAAGAGCCTTTAGTCATGGAACCATCCCCCCAGGCCCAGAGACAGGACTATAATGTACATATTCTCACTTCAAATTTAGGCGATTTCCTCTAAAAGAAGTCAAGTGACATTGGCGGAAGTGATTCAGTCATTAACAGAGAAATAATTAATGTGCTCTCTGTTCCCAAGGACGGCACTTAGGATTTATAAAAGGGACATTTGCCAACTTCACACATTTGATAATTTGTATCTTTCTTGCTAATCAAAGTTTAAGAAGTGACCAAGTGTCCTTGGGAAAAAAAAGCAACATAAAACAAAGGACAGGCTGGAGAAATGGCTCAGCAGTTAAGGCGCTGGCCTGAAAAGCCTAACAACCCAGGTTCCATTCCCCAGAGCCCATGTAAACCAGATAGATGCACAAGGTGGCGCATGCATCTGGAGTTCATTTGCAGTGGCTGGAGGCTTTGGCATGCCCATTCTCTGTCTCTGTCTCTCTCTCTCTCTCTCTTTTCTGTCTGTCCTTGCTTTCCAATAAATTAAAAAAAAATATTTCTCCCTCTCTCTCTCTCCCTTCCCCCCCACCCCCCTCTCTATGCTTTCAAATAAATTTTTTAAAAAATATTTTTTAAAAAAAATGGGAAGGGGGCCTGGAGAGATGGCATAGCTGTTAAGGCATTTACCGGCAAAGCCAAAGGACCTAGGTTCAGTTCCCCCAAAACCCACGTTAGCCAGATGCATAAGAGGGCACACACATCTGGAGCTCATTTGTAGTGGCTGGAGGCCCTGGTGCACTCATTCTTTCTTTCTCTTCCTCTTTCTCTGTCAAATAAATAAATAATTTAAAATGAATAAATAAGTAAAATAAAATAAAAATGGGAAGGAGCTAGAGATATGGCTTAGCAGTTAACGTGTTTGCCAGCAAAGTCAAAGGACTCAGGTTTGACTCCCTGGGACCCACACAAGCCAGATGCACAAGGTGGTGCATGTGTTTGCAGATCATTTGCAGCAGCTGGACGCCCTGGGGCACCCATTCTCATTCTGTCACTCTCTCTCTTCTTGCAAATAAATAAATTAAAATATTAAAAAAAAAAAACAAGGAATAAAGCTGGGCATTATGACTCACACCTTCAATCCCAGCACTCCAGAGGCTGAGGTTAGAGGATTGTGATGAGCTCAAGGCTAGGCTATGAGCTGGTCGTAGGAATGATCGCCTCTAACACCAAACACCTGGGGAGGCAGAGGCGAAAGGAAATGACCCTAGGCTACATAGCCAGATGTTACCCTCCCTGCCACAAAAAAAAAAAAAGGTATAATCACATATACACAAATGCAAAAAGTTCTAAGGAACTTAAAATCAGTCATAGCATGTTTAGAAGAGTTTCCTGTGGCCTGGTGTGATCTCTCACACCTATAATCCCATTGACTCAAGGCAAAGGTAGGTGGATCCCTCTGGATTCTAGGTCAGCCTGAGCTGTGTAGTGAGTTATGAGACAGCCTGGTCTACAAACACCTTGTCTGAATATAAAAGAGCTGGAAATAGAGGCCAGAGCTCAGTTGCAGAGTACCAGCCTACCATAGACAAGTCCTTGGGTTCCGTCCTCAGCATAACATTAAATGGGTGTGGTGGCACACACCTGTAATCTCAGCAGGATCAAAAGTTTAAGAGCTCTGTGTGTGTGTGTGTGTGTGTGTGTGTGTGTGAAGTCACAACAGTAAACAAGGGACTGAGAAATGACTCAGCAGTTAAAGGCACATGCTTGCAAACCTGGAGGCACCAGTCCAATTCCTTAACCATCCACATAAAGGTAGACGGAGTGTGTTTGCAATGGCAAGATACCCTGACAAGCCCATTCGTGTGCGTGTGCACACACATACACAGAACGCGCACAAGTCCAAATAAGTAAAAAGAAGGAAAAAAAAAAAAAACTCTATGAGAAGAAATAGTGAACCAAAAAAACAAAAGCCTCACGTACTCAAGCGGATACACAACAGAAGTCCTGCACTCAGAGGGGCCAGGAGCAGACAGGGCGTGGCTGCGTTTTGTATACTGCAGACCCTCCCCCCTACCTTTCTAGAAGGCTGTTTTCCAAGACCTCAGCAGATGCGGGGAGCCGGGCAGTTAGAGAAGGAAGTATCCGGATCTCAGAGCCCCGCCCCCTGCAGGTCCCTCCACAGGCCCCCGCATCTTGGATGCCGCATCCTAAGGCGGTGGGAGCTGGACCTCGGCCTGGGAGATCAACCTCTGCAAAGGTAGGCAAGAGACCAGGAGTGGAAGATGGGCTTAGAGGGATTCAAGACACGCTCAGTGAGGAGCTCCTTGCTGGCATGACTCCATAGCCATCTCCACATTCTACTCTTAAATTCAGGAGTAGTCAAGGATGCAGGCTCCACTGATGTTCTTGGACACTGGGGTCAGGGCTCTTCATCTATACATCCAGTGCGTATACACCCCTCCGCTGTCACCTGCCCCCTTACTCCTGTCTTGTCTTCTGGTTTCACTTTTTTTAATTTTAATTAATTAACTAATTAATTAAGAGAGAGAGAGAGAGAGAGAATGCACATGCCAGGGCCTCCAGCCGCTGCAAATGAACTACAGATGCATGCACCACCTTTTGCTTATGTGAGTCCTGGGGAGTCAAACATTGGTCCGTTGCAGCAAGCACCCTTACCACTAAGCCATCTCTCCAGCCTGGTTTCACTTTCTTTAAAAAAAAAAATTAGCCCGACATGGTGATGCACGCCTTTAATCCCAGCACTTGGGAGTCAGTGGTAGGAGGATCGTGGTGAGTTCGAGGCCACCCTGAGACTACACAGTTATTTCCAGGTCAGCCTGGACCAAAGTGAGACCCTACTTGAAAAACCCAATATATATACATATACACATGTATATGTACACATACATATATATACACATACATACATACATACATATATATGTGTATATATATATATATATATATATATATATATATATATATATATACACACACATACATACATATACATACATATGTGCCACGTTGTGTACATAGGTACTGGGAAATCTAACCGGGGCCTGAATGCTTTGCAAACATTTGCCTTTAACTGCTGAGACACCTCCATGGCCTCCTGTTTCTTTCTTTCTTTTATAACAATAGTTTATTGATTGTTTGATTGATTGATTTGCAAGTAGAAAGAGAATGAGAAAAGAGAGGGATTGGGCATGCCAGGGTCTCCTTTGCCAGAACCTCCTGACTGCAAAGAAATTCCAGATCTATGTGCCACTTTGTGCATCAGGTTTACATGGGTACTGGAAATGGAACAGGGAGAGGGGCGGGGTGCTGCAGGCTTTGCAAGCAATCGTCTTTAACCGCTGAGCCATCTTCTCAGCCTCCTGTTTCATGTTCTTTTATAAAAAATATTTATTTAAAGCCGGGCGTGGTGGCGCACGCCTTTAATCCCAGCACTCGGGAGGCAGAGGTAAGAGGATCACTGTGAGTTCGAGGCCATCCGGAGACTACATAGTGAATTCCAGATCAGCCTGGGCTAGAGTGAGACCCTACCTCGAAAAACCAAAAAAAAAAAAAAAAATTATGTATTTATTTGCAATCAGGGAGAATAAAAGAAGAGAGGGAATGGGCGTGCCAGGGCCTCCTCTGCCAGGATCTCCTGCCACGGCAAATGCCGTCCAGATGCAAGTGCCACTTTGTGCATCTGAGGAATGGAATGTGGGCTGTCAAGGCATTGCAAACAAGTGTCTTTAACGGCTCAGCCATCTCTTCAGCCCCCCTTCTGCACCCCTTTCCGCAGTTTTACTTTCTTTCCTTTAATCTTTCAATGAAACTTAACAAAGAGACATCCGGTACTCAGCCCGCTCTCAAGGCTGATTGTAGCCATTATGATTTACATTGTTTAGTGAAGGAAGAGTTAGGGAGATGGCTCAGCAATTAAAAGGTACTTGCTAGCAAAACCTGGATTCAATCCCCCGGTTATCCACATAAAGCTAGATGGGCATTTATTTGCAGCAGCAAGAGACCCTTGCACACCTATAAATAAAATAAAATAAATTTAAATAAAGGTTGAGAGCAACTGAGGAGAAAGACAACATTGACCTGTGCTCTGCACACACACACACACACACACGTGCCTATTCACCTGCCCACACACATTGAACACACATACATGCATATACATCACACACACACACGCCAAAAACATGAAGTTGAACAATTAAATACTTTGGACTGGGAATGTGGCTTAGTCAGTAGAGCCCTGGATTTGTTTGCTGCATAAATTGGTGTTAGGTGCCTGCAATCCCAGCACCTGGGAGGTTTAGGCCAGAGGATGACGGTGAAGGATAGCCTACATAGCAAGTTAGAGGCCAGCCTGGGTCATGTGAAACCCTATCTCAAAAATGAAATTTGCTGGGCGTGGTGGTGCGCATCCCTTTAAATCCCAGCACTTGGAAGGCAGAGGTTGGAAGATCACTGGTGAGTTTGAGACCAGCCTGGAGCCATGGAGTTCCAGATCAGCCTGAACTAGTGTGATAGTCTACCTCAATAATAATAATAATAATAATAGTAATAATGATAAAACTAAATTAAAATAAAACACATTGCATTCTATGTTGTCAAAAAAATAAAAGCAAACAACGGAAGCATATAAGGATCTTAAAAATCTCAAAAGAGGGCTGGAGAGAGAGGGCTTAGCAGTTAAGGTGTTTGCCTGGGAAGCCTAAGGACCCAGAACCCAAGTAAGCCAGATACACATGGTGTGGCACATGCATCTGGAGTTGGCTTGCACTGACTAGAGGTCTTGGTGTGCCTGTTTGCTTGCTTGCTTGCTTGCTGTCTGTCTGTCTGTCTTGCTTTGTGTTTTTTTCAAGGTAGGGTTTCACTCTAGCCCAGGCTGACCTGGAATTCGCTATGGAGTCTCAGAGTGGCCTCAAACTCATGGCAATCCTCCTACCTCTGCCTCCTGAGTGCTGGAATTAAAGGCAGGTGCCACCATGCCTGGCCTCTCCCTCCCTTCCCTCCTTTCTCTCTTTCTTTCTCTCTCATAGAAGCCAGTGTGGTGGAACACGCATTTATTCTCATTACTCAGAAGGCAGAGGTAGAAGGATTACTGTGAGCTCAAAGCCAGGCTGTGACTACAGAATGAGGTCCAGGTCAGCCTGAGCTAAAGTGAGATCCTACTTCAAGAACAAACAAAAAAAAAAAAGTGAAACAATGTTATATAAATGTTTTTCCTTTTTTAAAAAAGCTATTTATGCATTTGCAAGTACAGAGAGAGAGCAAGAGAATGAGAACTGGCCTGCAGGACCTGGTGCCAATGCAAATGAACTCCAGACACATTCACCACTTTGTGCATCTGGGTTTATTATGTGAGTACTGGGAAATCAAACCGGGGCCTTCAGGCTTTGCAAGTAAGCTCCTTTAATCCTTTAATTCTAGTCTAGGCTGACCTGGAACTCACTCTGTAGTCACAGGCTGGCCTTGAACTCTTGGAGATACTCCTACCTCTGCTTCTCAAGTGCTGGGATTAAAGCCTATACCACCACACCCACACAAATAAACATTTGCATTTATTTTTTTGGGGGGGGGTTTCAAGGTAGGGTCTCACATCAGCCCAGGGTGACCCGGAATTCATTATGTCGTCTCAGGGTGGCCTTGAACTCATGGGATCCTCTTACCTCTGCCTCCCACATTATGGGATTAAAGGCGTGCACCACCGCGCCCAGCTTGTATTTATTTACTTTTAAAAACGTTTGTGTTGGGGCTGGAGAGATGGCTTAGCGGTTAAGCGCTTGCCTGTGAAGCCTAAGGACCCCGGTTCGAGGCTCGGTTCCCCAGGTCCCACGTTAGCCAGATGCACAAGGGGGTGCACGCGTCTAGAGTTCGTTTGCAGAGGCTGGAAGCCCTGGCGCGCCCATTCTCTCTCTCTCTCTGTCTGTCTTTCTGTCTGTCTGTCACTCTCAAATAAATTAATTAATTAAAAAACGTTTGTGTTTATTTCTGTTTGCTTGTTGGTGTGGGTGTGTCCCTGTCAGTGCGTGTGCAGTGGGGGCAGAACACCAGGTCTCTTGCAACTGCAAATGAATGGCTGTCCAGCCTTCCATGGATTAGTAGGGCTCTGCAAGCAAGCACCTTCCACCAGGGAGCCTCTTCCCCAGTCAGTGGCTGGGGAATTGAATCCTGGCCATCATGCTTTGCATGCAAGTACCTTTAACCTCTGTGCCAGCTTCCTGAACCCCCCCATAAATGTTTTCTGATCCTACTAAAAATAACTATTTTCAAACCAATTGGTAAATCTGCCCATTTCTCCAGGCAAATGTAGCTTTACTTTATGAAAATATGAAACTTGATCGGTCGGAAGGAATACCAACACAAATAACATTTTTAAACTGAAGTATTTGCTGTTGACATATTTTACAGCCAATCCTTTCCCCAGAATTTTACTGTCTAGGTATGCAGGAAACAACGCACACTAGAATTTGGCTTTCAACCCCTTCTGTATAGCTTTCCCCCCCAACCCCCCCCACAAGACTTGGAGGATTTCAACATTCAAAATTTTGTCTGTGAGATGGAGAGATGGCTAAGCAGTTTTCCTGTGAAGCCTAAGAACCTAGGTTCCATCCCCCAGTACCTGTGTAAGCCAGATGTAAGGAGGCACATGTGTCTGGAGTTCGTTTTCAGTGGCCGGAGGCCTTGGTTTGACCCATTTCCTATGTGCTTCTCTCTCTTTTCCCCTCTATGTATCTATCTCTGCCTCTTTCTCTCTCAAATAAATACCTTTAAAAAAAAAATGTCTGCAAGATTTTGTTGTGACTTGGGGATTTTTAGATGTTAGGACTTCCTATCTTTGGAGATTACAACCTTTGGGACTATTAATTATGACTGTGTCTGTTGGGATTATGATGAACACTGGTTCCAAATATGATCACATTCTAAGATCCTGGGGGCTAAGACACGCTCGTATGGATTTCAGAGACCAGAATTCAACCTGGAACACCAGTTTGCCAGCTGTGGCAGCACATGCCTATAATGCCAGCATTTAGGTGATAGATAAGGGAAGAGGAGTTTAAGGCCAACCTGAGATACAGAGTGAATTTGAGGCCAACTTGGGCTACATAAGTACCTGTCTTAAAAATAGAAGTAAAATACTAACCTGGCAGGGGAGATGCTAAGATCACGAAGGTGGTTTTTCCAGGGCGAGGCTTACCCATTGCACTCCGGATGTGCCGAGCCCCGTGATTTCCCCAAATGCGGGAAACTTGACTGCATAATTCGTGCTAGTGGGGGACTGCGTTCGTGCTCTCCCCTGAAAAAAGGGAAAAAATAAAAAGGAGAGGTGGGGAGGGCAAGAATAAGAAGAAAAGGAAAAGAGAGAAGGATGAAAGAAGGAAGACAGTAGTTTGGTGTGATGGTGCGCGGCCGTTCCTGACAGTACTCAGGAGACCAGGCTAGGAGGATCGCTGTGAGCTGGAGGCCAGCCTGAACTAAAGCGAGACCCTATCTCAGAAGAAGTTGTAACTGCATCTGGTATTCCCAGTATTCAAAATGTTGAGGCAAGGGCTGGAGAGATGGCTTAGTGGTTAAGGAGCTTGCCTGTGAAGCCAAAGAACCCAGGTTTAATTCCCCAGGACCCACATAAGCCAGATGCACAAGGGGGCGCATGCATCTGGAGTTCATTTGCAGTAGCTAGAGGCCCTGGTGCGCCCATTCTCTCTATATCCCTCTTTCTCTCTATTTCAAATAACTAAATAAAATGTAAAAGAAATATGGAGGCAAAAGGGTCAAATTCAAGGTCGTTCTGGACAACATAATGTAATCCTGTCCAAATAAACAGAAAATAAATTACATAAAGAAATTTAGGCCGCAACAGGAGGGTTTTTTAATTTATTTACTTATTTTCAAAGAGAGACAGGGTGGGAATGGGCGTGCCACGTTTAGCCACTGTAAACAAGCTCCAGATGCATGCGCCACATTGCGCAGCTGGCTTTCACGTGGGTGCTGGGAAATCAAACCTGGGTCGAGAGGCCCGGCAGGCAAGTGCCTTAACTACTGGGCAATCTGAAATCCTGCTTATTTTTTAGGCTGCGCACTCAAGTAGACCGGGCTGACCATCTCACTGTGTAGCCTAGGCCAGTGTGGGACTCAAACCAGCCTGCCTCTGCCTCGAGCACTGGGATTACAGGGTCAGCTGCCACACCCAACCACGGGCACGCCTGTGGTGGCTCCCGATCTAACCACGCCTTTAACTGAATCAGGGACCCTGGTCCTATAAAAGGGAGACACACTTTGGGAAGGTCTCCAGATCAACCTGGAGTCGAGAGCCAGGCACATCTTAGCTCAGCATCCTCCCTGGAAGTGCGGATTTAAAATTCAACCGAGCAGGAGGTAAGCTTCTAGAACCTTCTGTAACAGCGAGAAATATCCCACCTTTAAGTGTGGATATGTGTGTATAGGAATAGTTGTGCGGGAGGGGGATTTCTTGTTAGAAATGCACAGGGTCTCTCAGGGTTCCAGAGTGTGGACTTTCGTGGCAATTAGTCCTCTTAAAGGGCCTGCTGTTTAGAAGATGGTAGGAAGGTCTAGACTTACTGCAGGAGACTTCTGTGTCTTGTTAGGTAATGTACTGAGCTCAGCATACAGTTTGTTTGCTTTGCTATTTATAATATTTACTGGAGAAAATGAGAAAGTATGGTGTGTTGGGTTAAACGGCCACTACAAACAAACTCCAGACAAATATGTCACTCTGTGTGTCTGGCTTTTTGTGGGCACTGGGGGATTGAATCCTGGTGTGAGACTCTGCAAGCAAGTCTTTAGCCGCTGAGCCACCTCTCCAAGCCTTGCTTTGTTTTTGCCTTAGATTTTAGCAGCCTCCGAATGCTATTTCTTTTTTCTTTTTCTTGTTTTTCCCCCCAAGGTAGGGTCTCACCCTCCAGCCCAGGCTGACCTGGAATCCACTCTGTAGTGTCTGGCTGGCCTCAAACTCACAGCGATCCTCCTACCTCTGCCTCCCGAGTGCTGGGATTAAATGATTCCCACGCCTGGCCTACTCTTTCTCCTTTCATTGGCAGGGTAACTGAACCTAGCCTGTTGGGTTGCACTGAGGCATCTCCCCAGACCCCTCTTGATTATTTTATATCTTGTTTTTTGAGGTAGAGTGTTGCTCCAGTCCACGCTGACCAGGAGTTCACTATGTAGTCCCAGTGTTACCTCAAACTCATGACAATCCTCCTACCTCTGCCTCCCGAATGCTGGAACTAAAGGCGTGGGCCACCACACCTGGCTTTATTTTTTGACAATTATTTGCTGCAATGCTCTTAATCCTCAGCCTCTTCAGGGCTGGGATTAAAGGTGTGGGGTACGTTCCCTGGATTGTTGTTTGTTTGTTTGGGTCTTTAGCCCAGGCTGACCAGAAAACTCACTCTGTAGCCCAAGCTGGCTTTAAAATCATAAAATCCTCCTACCTCAGTTTCAGTGCTACGATTAAAGGTGTGTGCCACCACATCCCATCTACTGATATTTTTCAAATGTTGACATTTGATGTATTGAGAATACTGATATTTTCCATTAAGTTTTTGAAGACCATGGTTAACCTTGGGTAATTTAAATTGGAATCCAGGCCCAAAGGTAGTACAGAACTGTATTTTTATTTGTTTGTTTATTGTGTTTTGTTTTGTTTTTCAAGGTAGGGTCTCAGTCTAGCTCAGGATGACCTGGAATTCACTATGTGGTCACAGGGTGGCCTTGAACTCATGATGATCCACCTACCTTTGCCTTCTAAGTGCTGGAATTAAAGGCGTGCAGCACCACACCCAGCCATAACTGTACTTAGCATTGCCCCACTGAGTGCTTAGCCTGTGTCAGTAACTTGCCCATGTGCTTTTTGTTTTGGTTTGGTTTGTTTTTATTTTGTTTTGTTTTTCGAGGTAGGGTCTCACTCTGGCTCAGGCTGACCTGGAATTCACTATGTAGTCTCAGGATAGCCTCGAACTCACGGCGATCCTCCTACCTCTGCCTCCCGAGTGCTGGGATTAAAGGCGTGCGCCACCACGCCCGGCGCAAGTATATTTTTGTATATTATTCTGAGCTCCCACAATTCCGGTAGCTGGTTGGATTTTAGAAATTAGAGCTCCCAACCTGGGTGTGGTGGTTCACACCTTCAATCTCAGCATTTGGAAATCTGGAGTAGGAAGATCACCATCACTTGTAGCCAGCCTGGGCTACAAGTGAGACCCTATCACAAAAAAAAAAAAAAAAAGAAAGAAAGAAAGAAACAGAAATCAGAACCCTCACAACTTAGATAAGGCCTGATGGGTAATGTACCTGGGTCACATGTGTTTTCTTATTTGCATGCAGAGAGGCAGAAGAGAACAGAGAGAGTGCAGGTGCTTTAGGGCCCCTAGCCACTGTAAACCAACTTCAGATGTATGCCTCTCTTTATGCATCTGACTTTACCTGGGTATTAGGTAATCGAACCCAGGTCATTAGGCTTTGTAGGCAAGCCCCTTAACCGCTGAGTCATCTCTAGGCCTTGGGTCACATGTCTTATAATGTTAGAAACAAAAGTAAAACTCTTGCCAGCTTGTTTTGGAATTCCAAAATGTCAGCCAAAAAGGCTATTCAGCCTTGTCCATGTGGGACTGAGGGGCCTTTCAGAGTATATGCTCTGTGGGTTACTAGGTACAGAGCCAAGTTATTTCAGGAGGAAAGAACTCTTTGAATAGAATAAGATGAATTCCTTGTAGCACAAAGAAAAGATGATTACTTTTCCCTGAAGCAAGTAATAGGTGTGACATGGGCAGTTAATATTTTGTGGCTGTTTTTCAGGACAGCCTAGATGAGAGTGAGACCCTACCTCACAAAACAAATCTCACTTTAGCAGGGTGTATGTCTTTCACCCCAGCTCTTGGGAGGCAGACGTAGGAGAATCACTGAGTTCCAGGCCACCCTTAGCTACCGAGTAAATTCCAGGTCAGCCTGGGTTAGAGTGGGATCCTACCTCAAAAAAATGTATATATGTATGTATACAGATAGATGATAGATAAATTGACTTTTTTTGTTTTTTAAAGGTAAGGTCTCACTCGTATCTAGCTCAGGCTGACCTCAAATTCACAGTGATCCCCCTACCTCTGCCTCCCAAGTACGTGGATGAAAGGTATATACCACCATGCCCAGATGAAAAATAAATTAAATAATTTTATTTATTACAGAGAGAACAGTAGATATAAAGAGTGACTATATGCTTGCCAGTGCCTCTTACCAGTGCAAACAAATTCCAGCTGTATGTGCCACTTTGTCAAACCCAGGTCATCTGACTTGACTTCCCAAGCAAGCCCTTGAGCCATCACTCCTTCCAATTTTCTGCTCTTTTTCAAGGTAGGGTCTCACTTTAGCTCAGGCTGACCTGAAATTCACTATGTAGTCTCAGGCTGGCCTGGAACATATGGTGATCCTCCTACCTCTGCCTCCTGAGTGCTGGGATTAAAGGTGTGTGCCTCCACGCCCAGCTTAATTTTTTTTAAAGGTTTTTCTTTCAAGGATTAAAGATTATCCCCTCTCTTCCACCCCCATTCAATTGAGGGCTCTTCTCCATGATCTCATCCCTGCTGTGGTTAAAGGCACTTGCTTACGAGCAGGACAGCCTGAGTTCAATTCCCAAGCACCCATGTAATGGTGAATACAAAGTGGTATACTCATCTGAGATCCCAGCATACCTAACCAGGAACTAGGAGAATCTTGTGGGTATAAAGTATGACATACATGCGGAGGCAAGACAGTGAGACACACTGCCTCATAAGGAAGAAGGTTGTCCTGACCTCCATGGTGTGCATGTACACACATCATAAACACACACACACATGCACACACAAGTAAACAAAAAGTGTAAGGCTGGTTATCAGGAAAGTACAGACCTTCTTAAGTTGGGTAGTGTTTTTTTCTATTCACTGAGAAATTTTGAGTGAAAGTAGAGTGATTTATTAAATGTCTGCACTGGGCCAGGCGTGGTGGCGCACGCCTTTAATCCCAGCACTCGGGAGGCAGAGGTAGGAGGATTGCCATGAGTTCAAGGCCACCCTGAGATGACAGAGTTAATTCCAGGTCAGCCTGGACCAGGGTGAGACCCTACCTCGAAAAACCAAAAAAAATAAAAATTTTAAAAAAATGTCTGCACTGGCTTAGCAGTTAAGGCACATGCCTGCAAAGCCAAAGGACATAGGTTCAATTCCCCAGGACCCACATAAAGCAGATGCTCAAGGTGGCACATACATCTGGAGATAATTTGCAGTGGCTACAGGCCCTGGCTTGCCCATTCTGTGCTTTTCTTTTTTTCCCTCTCTCTCTCAATTAAGTAAATAAATAAAATATTTTTCAAAAATTAGAATGCACCCCTGAAGCCATCTGTGACTAAAATTTTAGTTAATTTGTTTATCTTTAAGCATATGTTTCTTCTATTTGTAGCTTCCAGATTTTAATCACCCACCAATTGCTGAAAGGATCCCAGAGACACAAGAAAGCAGTCATTGAATGGTCGCAGTTGAATCTTTCTGAGAGTTCTTGCTAAGAATGGCTTTAGACCTTAGCAAATCCTTTGATTGTGGCCCATCTTCAAGTGATGTTAAATCAGAATGTGTGGAGTCCGAGCCCACCCCAAGTTCTCCTGTACAATCCCCATCAGGAGTAAAGGTGTCTGAGTTCCCAGGTGCTCAGCTCAACTCATTTCAACCTGGGAATGGCTCATGTGCAAAACAGGAGCTGCAAAGACTCTGTGAGATCTTTAAGGCATGGTTGCAGCCAGAAAAGCACAGCAAGGAAGAAATTATTTCTCAGTTGGTCATGGAGCAATTTCTTCTTACTGGACATTGCAAGGACAAGTCAGCTTTGAAGGCAAAGTGGGAATCTAATGGAAGAAACATGAAGAACTTCATGGAAAGTCTGACTGATGATTGCATGACGACCCCTGTCTTGGTGAGTGTGGGGTTCTGACCTGGGGTGGGCACCGGAGAAATACTAACTCCTCTGTGGGAGCTGCCTGGACGTAGAAGGAAAAGGTACCATACTAGTCAGATCTCACTTTTCATATCACTCTTCCTCACTAGGGAGAATTTCTACTCCCAAGTAAGCAAGAAAAGAAACAAATCAAGAAAGGCACTGTTGATTATTTGGAGCTAATTAAGTTCAGTTTTCATAGTTGCAGACGGCCTAGCTGAAAAGTTAATTTAAATTTAAGCAGAGTAGGCCAGAGAGACAGCTTAGCAGTTAATGGGCTTACCTGTGAAGCCTAAGGACTCTGGCATGACTCCCCAGAACCCACCTAAGCCAGATGCACACAGTGGTTTATGCACCTGGAGTTTGTCTGCAGTGGTGTACCCGTTCACTCTCTCAAATAAAAAAATAATAAAAAATAAAATTCTTAAAAATAATTTCCTTGACAAAGGTTTGTTTCTTCAGAAAACTACTGTACAATTTTTTATGTTTTTTTGCAAGCAGAGAGAGACGGAGAGAGAGAGGGAGAGAGAAGGAGGGAAAGGGAGAGAATGGGTACCCCAGGGTCTCTAGCTGCTGCAAATAAGCTCCAGATACAGGTGCCACTTTGCATGGGTTTACGTGGGTACTGGAGAATCAAACCCAGGTTGTTAGGGTCTGCAGACAGGTGTCTTTACCACTTAGCAATCGCTCCAACCATACAATGTAATTTTTAACAATCAGGAAAGATATGCTATATATATATAGGTAATTGCAATGGTGATTCAGATTCAGATCTTTGCAAAACTCAGTCACATGACACATCGTTGGTCATTTACACATGTGTTCATCTGAGGTCCATTGCCCCAGCTGAGGCTGAACACATACACGCTCACTTCCTGTTTTAGTTCCCTCACTCTAAGCGAGTTGTCCAATTAATGGTATATTTCATCCTGCATTTTCAGAGTCTGGATTTTTTGTTGTTGTTGTTGTTGTTGTTATTGAGAATTACATTGTTGGGCTGGAGAAATGGCTTAGCGGTTAAGCGCTTGCCTATGAAGACTAAGGACCCCGGTTCGAGGCTCGGTTCCCCAGGTCCCACATTAGCCAGATGCACAAGGGGGCGCACGTGTCTGGAGTTCGTTTGCAGAGGCTGGAAGCCCTGGCGCGCCCATTCTCTCTCCCTCTATCTGTCTTTCTCTCTGTGTCTGTCGCTCTCAAATAAATAAATAAATAATTTAAAAAAAGAGAATTACATTGTTAAAACGGACATCCAAGGGTGGGAGAGATGAGTTGGTGGGTAAGAGTGAGAACTTGAGGGCCTGAGAGGGCCTAAGATAGCCTAGCCTAGGTTCAGTCCCAAGCGCAAACGGTTAAAACAAAATGTTCCCGGGCGTAGGGTGTAGTTGTGCACGCCTTTATATCTCAGCACTTGGGAGGCAGAGGTAGGAGGATCACCTTGAGTTCAAGGCCACCCTGAGAAGACTACCTAGTGAACTCCAGGTCAGCCTGAACTAGAGTGAGATTCTACTCTGAAAAACCAAAAAAAAAAAAAAAAAAAAAAAAACCAAAAAGTTGGTGTAGCCACGCAAGTCTGTAATCCCGGTCCTGGAGCCCAGAAAATCTCTGGGGCTTGATGGTCTGCCCCAGCAAAACAATGAATATAACGAGAGCTCCGGGCTTGGTGAGCAGTAGAGGAGGACACCCGATGTTCTTTAGCCTCGGCACATGCATGGGCCTCTTCACACTCACGTAGACACACCATGCACTTTCTGGCAATATAATCAATTAATTAATTAGAATGGCATCCAAATATAGCGATGCTTTGCGGTTTACAAGTGTTCCTAAGTGAGAGGAAGTTGTTAGGTCCCTTATGAATATATCGTGCGTTGGGTATGTTTCATTCAGGCATGGGTTACAGCACTGTTGGCCATGAGTTCTGTGCTAGCTAATCAATCATACCTAAGTAGAGACACATAAACTAAGGCCAGTTAATGACAAGGTTGTGGGCAGAATCTCCAAGAAAGCTAACTTTATGAATTGTGAGTGCCATGAGAAACAAAGGCTAGATTAGAGGTGACTGCTCATATTTGAGGG
The DNA here is from genome assembly GCF_020740685.1 of Jaculus jaculus. NCBI lineage: Eukaryota > Metazoa > Chordata > Mammalia > Rodentia > Dipodidae > Jaculus > Jaculus jaculus. The sequence goes on along the minus strand of NC_059115.1, from coordinate 10,272,914 downwards.
ACTCCTGTATACGCATGCTGAGGCTAGGTGTTCAAACCCATTTTCTGATAAAACAGTTATCTGGCTTTATTTACAGGTCCATGTCTGCATGCAGGGACGGGAGGCCCTTTTTTCTGAGAACATGTCTTTAAAGGAAGTCATTATGCATTTTAAAGAAGAGCCATCAGAAAAAACAGGAGAGAATGAAAGACCATTTTTCCTGACTCAAGATGAGCCCATGGAAACAGGTAAGTCAGGTACATCTGTAAACAGGGGTGTTTTGTGGAAATCCCTTCTTGGGCATAGCTTTATAGATTGGCTTATTTCCACTGTTTCCACAGGAGATCAAGATAAAGAAGATGGCTGCAGTGGATCATGGAAAACTCCCAAACTAAGTGATAGTATCGGTGCTCAAGAAAATCAGATAGATTCCCTGCTCATTATCCAAAAAACTGATTATTCTAGTCCAGAAGAGGGAGATGTTTCTTGTGGAAACCCACCCAGCTCCAAAATGCCCAGGGAAAACACCTTTGGGTCCCAGGAAAAGCCCGTAAATCAATATAGGCCTAAGGAGGAAAAACCAGAATCTATCGCCAGACCAGACCAGTTTTCCTCTGAGCTTGCCCCTATAGCAGATCCAAGCAATCAGGCAAAACCTGTACATGAGGAATACCAGAAAAAAGTCCTGATAAGCAAGCCATACAAATGTGAAGAATGTTCCAGGTTCTTTAGGTATCCTTGTAACCTTTTAGCCCACCAGCGAAGACATAGAAATGAGAAGCCCTTTGTCTGTACCGTATGTTCCAAAGGCTTCTTTCAACCGTCAGACCTACGAGTTCACTGCAGTATTCACACAGGAGAGAAACCTTTCACATGCAGTACATGTGAAAGGGCCTTCAACCACAAGACCAACCTCCATGCTCATGAGAGGATTCACACTGGAGAAAAGCCCTACAAATGTCCCGTGTGCAAAAACCGCTACCGCCAGTCATCCACATACCACCGTCACCTGAGGTCTCACTACAAGAAGAAGTAGAAGACGTTCCTTCCACACAAGACGCTTCTACAGCAGTCCTTAATGTAACATCTGTCAATATATTTTGACAGATCCATGTGTGTTCTTGATTCGTGAAGAATATGCCAGATATTTTCTGGTTATATTTCTGCTTAATGTCCTAGGCCACTAACATGCCAAAAATGGCCTGAAATTGACCATTTTTGTTTAATAAAGTGTTCCAACTACCAAAACCATGCCTGATACTTTTTTGTGGGTGGGAAAGTTTATTCTGCTTTTATGTATGATTTTTTTTTTTTTTCTCTAAGCAGGTTCTCACTATCACCCAGGCTGGCCTTGAATTTGGCAATCCTCCTACATATGCCTCCTGAACGCTGGGATTAAGGGTCTATACAACTAGCAACACTGAGTTTTTAAAAACTGGAAATGGGGCTGGAGATTGCTTAGTGGTTCAGGTGCATGCCTGCGAAGCCTAAGGACCCTGGTTCAGTTCTCCAGGTCCCACATAAGCCAGATGCACATGGTGACGCATGCATCTGGAGTTCATTTGCAGTGGCTGGAGGCCCTGGTGTGCCCATTTCTCACTCTCTCTCTCTCTCTCTGTGTCTCTAATAATAAATAAAAATAAAATATTTTTTTTTAAAAAACTGGAAATGATGGCAAAAAAAAAATGAGGTGACTGTAAGTGACTAAAACCTGCAGAGTGCCATATATTAGCAGTAAGCCGGGTTCTTAGGATTTGCAGGCCTTACCTACTTAAACTTCTGTTGGTCCTCATCTCCTGAGTGTTGGGATGAAAGTTGTGTGTAACCATGTCTGGCTCATTTCACCTTATCCTAAGTCTCTTGAACTACTCTCAGTGAGACTTTTGCTCAACATCACTATAGTTTTTAAGAATGTTTAAATTAAATTAAAAATATTTTACTTATTATTTATGAGAGAGTGAGTATGGGCACACCAGGACCTTCTGCCCTTGCAAACAAACTCCAAAGCCTGTGCCATCAGGCTTTACAATCAAGCGCCTGTAACCACTGAGCAATCTCTCCAGTCCCTAAATTAATTGTTTTTTGTATTTGACTAGTTGCATTGCAGAAAATACTTGAACACTAGTATTACTTTATTCAGCTGTTTAACAAATCACAAGTTTATGAGATAGTAATTAATTTAGAAATCTAAATCACTACATGGAAGCTTGAGAATTAAAATAGAAACTTATTAAAGCCACAAAAGAATATATATGGGACCAATGACATTTTCTCCTGATAATCTAGCTAGATTAAGACAAGACAAATATTTCGCCTCATCCTGGTGTGTATTTTTTTTCAATAAAAACGTAGCCCTTAACTTGATATATCCCAATTTACTTGTCACATACAAGGCTCACAGATGTCACCTGTGATGTGGAGACGTGTGCCTCATCTACTTCTGCAAAATATATGTGAATATAGACCGAGACCTTACCTTGAAAAAATGCCTTTAAACTTCCAACTATGTTGATTAAGTGGTAATTTTTTAAACATCTGCCAGAGGTTTATTTGTACAAACATCACAAGAAGACACTGGCCTAATGTCACATTATTTCTTTGTCATCATATTAGCAAGACAGGCATTTATTATGGGACCATCATGGTTGCCTGGGCACCCTTGTGTGCCTAATTCAGAGTCAGGACTGAAGAGTATATGGACTTGCCACCTGGTTGTGCATCTTGCCTTAAACTTTGGCCTTAGTCTTTGGTCAACAGGACCTGAGGCCCTTGGCACTGCAGCTATGAGTGTACTTCCTGAGCTTGGGGCAGGTGATGTAAGTAAGGGATTATTGAACTTGATGCTAATACTCTCTGGGAATTTGGGCCTAATCTCCTGGGGCTTTAGGAGCACTTTGGTGGCTTCAGCATGTGCCCTCATGGAGTTGACACAGTTCTCCAGAGCCTTCTCCTTATTCTCCATGGAAAAGTGAATTTTCATCAGTAACGTAGAGTCTACACACCCAAGGGAAACATGCCTTTGTGATCAGGGTTTTTGGTGACACCATTTTACCATCTTTGGGACTTGTATGCAGTGTGGTTCTTGGATTGTCTGTCTTCACGGGTTACTCATGGGTCCCAAAGTGCCTGGTCGGAGGCATGATAATTTTTTTTTTTTTTTTTTTTACATATCTACTATTTACTTACTGTTCTCTTGCTCACAAACATTTTTATTTTCAGCAACCCTTGCATTTTGACTGTATCTTTTATATGGCAGGATCTTTAAACAAATACTATAATCATTTGTTATAGATGCAAAGGTGTGTGAGAGAGAGATTTTATCATTGTTCCTTAGAGAAATGAGTCTATGAATAATATTTTGATTTGATTAAAAAAAGAAAAGCTGAGCCAGGTGTGGTAGCACATGCCTTTAATCCCAGCACCCAAGAGGCAGAGGTAGGAGAATTGCTGTGAGTTTGAGACCACCCTGAGACTACATAGTGAATTCCAGGTCAGCCCAGGCTAGAGGGAGACTACCTTGAAAAACCAAAGAAAGTGGGAGTGGCTGGACCAGAGATGTGGCTTAGCAGTTAAGGCACTTGCCTGTGAAGCCAAATGACCTCTGTTCGATTCCCCAGAACCCACGTAAGCCAGGTGCACAAGGTGGCCCTTGTGTGGTGGGATGATTCAGGTGTCCCATATAAACTTAGATGTTCTGAGTGCTATGTTCCCACTGGAGGCAGTGTGTTGTTGGGGGTGGGCTTATGGATGCTATAGCCAGTGTCACCTTGCCAGTGTTTGGCACATTCTCCTATTCCTATTGTTTACCTTACATAAGCCAGGGGGTGATGTGCACCCTCTGCTCATGCTATCAGTTTTCCTGCCATCATGGAGGTTCCCCTTCGAGCCTGTAAGCCAAAAATAAACCTCTCTTTTCCCCACAAGCTGCTCTTGGTTGGGTGATTTCTACCCGCAATGCAAACCTGATTGCAACACCATGCATCTGGAATTTGTTTGCAGTGGCTGGAGGCCTGGCATACTCAGTCTTTCTCTCTCCTTCTCTACCTCTTACTCTCTCAATAAAAAAAGGAAAACTAAGCTGAATGCTGTGGCACACACTTTTAATCCCATCACTCCGGAGGAAGAGGTAGTGTATCACCAGGAGATCGAGGCTGCCCTGAGACTGTATAGTGAATTTCAGGTCAGCTTGGGCTAGAGCCAGATCCTACTTTGGAAAAAAAGAAAAAAGAAAAAACTAAAATATATAAATGTATGACAAAAATATTTGAATTAATAGAAATTTTAAAACAAGAGTGAAATGTCTCCATTACTAAACCTCATGAAATATATAATATGCATGATTGATAACATAATGTGTATTGACACAAGCAACAAACATTTAGAATATATTTATCTTTAGGAAAGTTTGTAAATATGATGAAGAGATAAACATATTTGAGACACCTTAGAAAAAGTAATATATACTTGTAATTTGCTGTACTGCGCCTGACAACCATACAATATGATTCCTAAGAACTTGGCTATGGGATTTTATTCTTCTCTTAGATTTCAGTGGGCATGCTAGGAAATTTTCACTTCCCTTTCATTTCTTCTCTGTATTCACTGCAAAAAACTGGAGGCCCAAATACGTGATTAATAAGCACTTGACTTTGTCCAACACCATGCCTATTATTTTGGCAAGAGGAATTTTTCAGACAATATCAGAATTTGGGTTGAAATATTTCCTGGGTAACATTGGGGTGTAAACTTATAGTCTACCTTTATTGAAGAGTCTGAGGAATTTCCCTGTGTAGCATTTGTCTCATGAGTTGTCTCTGAGCAATCACCATTAGCCCCAGCCAGAGGAAGAGGATGAACCTTCAACACAGAGGCACCAAGTGCATCAGTCCCTCCTCCCTCAGCTGGCTTCTAAACATCATAATTACTCTGAGAGTGACTGGCTCTTCTAACAACAGGAATGTAATTATGGCAGTAAATTTTGGCAGGTGCTCAGGGCTGGCTTCTGATAAAAGTGCAGCTTCATTGGACATATTCTTGCTCACTTTCACCAATGTTCTGTGTTTAGGGCTCATGGCTTGGACCGGAGGCTCCATGGTGAGCATCCTCCAGTACCTCCACAGCACCCAGCACTCACCCAGAGTCTCCCCTGAGACCAGAGCCACCCATACCATCCTGATCCTAGTGTGTACATATGTCACCTTGAACCCACTTTTATTTTCATCGCAGTGCTTTATTCTGCATTCTTCAGCAGTCCAGTTATGGATGGTAACCACCTTTGCATTTTTGGAAACATGCTTTCCTACTTTTTGCCCCTATGTTCTTATCAGTAACAACTGTGGCTAGTCTCTTATTTCCTTCCTTGAGGGTGGGGGGAGGCAAGTGCTTTACCACTAAGCCATCTCTCCAGCCATAGGTCATTTCTAAATTTGTCATAACTTCTGATGATTCCCTGATACATTCTTATGTTTTTCCATCTATTATGTAAATCTAAGCCTCACTATGGACCATAAACTATTATGCAATTCAGTGGCATCAACCTGTTAGACAATTCATGATCGTAAATTCTGTCTGTTTATGTGAGAGAACCCCAGCAGCCCAGCACTGAACTCATCATTCTATTCCTATGGCAACAGAAATAATACGCTCATGAGGACAGGATCATCAAAACCCTCTTAAGAGTCACCATTCCTGGAGTGTTCACCGCTAAGTGAGAGCACACCCTCCAAGGCTCAGGGACCATTGCAGACCAGGTGGTGGAAAGAATGGAAGAGCCAAAAGAAGGGGAGGATTGCTTACAATGCTGTAAACTCAAATGTAGGAAATTTTATAAAATTTAAATCATGAATCAATACATCTTAACTTTTTGCATGTGCGTATGTGTGAGGTATGCATACATGGGTGTGTGTTCATATGTTCACGTGCAGGTGTTTGCCCCTCCAAAACTCTTGTTGAAATTTGTCACTGTGATGGTACTGTGTGTGAGTTGTCTCTTCCCGTGGGAGACAAAAACACACATCTGTTCACTCCAGATAGGGCGCAGACAACAGACCAAAGCACGATCGCACCAAGACCAATTCTAGTGAACCAGTGAGTTTACTGAAGTTATTTGCAGAGCACAGTGAGGGTTGCTGCCAAGAGCATAGGGGACCCACTGGCAACTGCGTTACCAAAAAGCCTGCTTCAGCACAGGTAGCGACTCAAGGAAGATGCATCACTGGAGCACAGGGCAGGACTTGTAGTTGCACTGGCCAAGCCCCTTCCTGCAGCTGTTGTTTACTTCAGGGAGGCATATTGCAACCTTTCAAATTTCAGCTCTCCCAGACATGAACTTAGTCTCCTAATCCCACCCCCAGGAAGGAATGTTTCAGTTCAGAGAAAATGGCTGCGCAACGCTGGTCAGAGAAAGTCTGTCCTCCGACAATTGTTTACTGCTCCTATAACCTTGGAGAGCTGTCCTGTGACCTTCTAAGTTGAAGATTTCTAAGACTTACTGAACTTCTAACTCCTCACTCCAGCAGAGAATATTTTATTTTTATTTATTTATTTATTTTTGGTTTTTTAAGGTAGGGTCTCACACTAGTCCACACTGACCTGGAACTCGCTATATAGTCTCAGGGTGGCCTTGAACTCTCAGCGATCCTCCTACCTCTCCTCCCAAATTCTGGGATTAAAGGCAGACGCCACCACACCCAGCTCAGCAGAGAATATTTTAATTTTGAGGCAATTTCTGTAAAACAGAAGTGGTTGGCTCTTGTTTTGTTTTGTTTTTCGAGGTAGGGTCCCACGCTGGCCCAGGCTGACCTGGAATTAACTATGTAATCTCAGGATGCCCTCATACTCACAGCAATCCTCCTACCTCTGCCTCCCTAGTGCTGGGATTAAAGGCATGCACCACCACACTTGGCCCCTTTTTAAAACCTTTTTTGACAACTTCCACAAGTATAAGCAATATTCCATGATCATAATCTTCTCTCACCACCCTCCCTTTTCTCTTCACAAGTCTCCTTTCCAGTGAAACCCTTCTTTCCAACTGGTCTTTCTTCTATCATCATCTTTGTGTTTTTGTCTCCTATTATGCAGGTCTTTTGTAGGTGTCATCAGCCACTGTGAGGCCATGAATGTAAGCCACTTTATATGAGGAAGTCAGCATTGTAAGCAATCCTCCCCTTCTTTTGGCTCTTCCATTCTTTCCACCACCTGGTCTGCAATGGTCCCTGAGCCTTGGAGGGTGTGCTCTCACTTAGTGCTGAACACTCCAGGAATGGTGACTCTTAAGAGGGTTTTGATGATCCTGTCCTCATGAGTGGATTATTTCTGTTGCCATAGGAATAGAATGATGAGTTCAGTGCTGGGCTGCTGGCGTTCTCTCACTCAACTCTGAGCTGTCTCTCCTAGAAACTTTCTTTCTTTCTTCTTTATTTTTATATTATTTATTTTTGTTTTGTTTTGTTTTGTTTTTCTGGATAGGGTTTCATTCTAGCCCAGGCTGATCTGGATTCACTATGTAGTCTCAAGGTGGCCTCAAACTCATGGCAATCCTCCTACCTCTGCCTCCCAAGTGCTGGGATTAAAGATGTGCGCCACCATGCCCCGCTCTCTCCTGGAAGCTTTCTCTGGGTGCTGTGGTGGTTTGAATAGAATATATGGCCCCCAATATATTCAGTTGTTTATTTGTTTGTAGTTTGCATCTTTAGCCACCTGGCTGGAGGCAGTGTCACTGGGTGGATCGTAAGGTGTGGTGGTGGGTTTCAAGTTTCAATCTAAAGATATGCAAAGTGTGCCTAGCTGGAGTTTCTGAAGTGTGCTGTGGCTTTTGAACTTTTGGCTTATATTTCTCTCTCTCTGCTTGGTCCTGTGAAGGCAGGCCAGCTTCTTCTGCCATTTATGGAACTTACCCTGGATCTGTAAGTTTCAATAAATATCCTTTCCTCCATAACTGTGCCTGCTCTGGAAGTTCATCTCAGTGAACCTGAAGCTGTCTGCTACAGGTACTTTCCACTATGTTAGGGTTGTAGCAAGAAGACCGTCAGCAGATGCAGCCTCTTGATATTGAATTTCCCAGACTCCAGAGCAGGGGCCAAATGCACTTGGATTTATTATTTTCCCAGTTTAGGGTATTCTGTTATAGAAGATGAAAAATGGACTAAATGACCTCAGGCAAACTTCTTTGTGTTGCATTTGTATTTCTGACAACACCAGGGTTTTAAACACTTATTTATTTTTTATTTGCACATATATTTGAGAGAGAGAATATGGGTATGCCAGAACCTCTGGCCACTACAAAGGAACTCCAGATGTATATGCCACCTTGTGCACTTGGTCTTACGTGGGTACTGATAATCAAACCTGAGTCCTGTGGCTTTGCCAACAAGTGCCTTAACCACTAAGCCATCTCTCCAGCCTGAAGTTGCTTAAGTTGCTTGTTGTCAAGTATTTGGTTACAGTAATGGGAATAGCAACTAACACAGTAGGTCTTTTGAAATACATATATTATTTATTTATTTATTTATTTATTTATTTATTTGAAAGATAACAACTGTCAACCAAGGTTACTTAATCCTGCAAAGCTATCCATTCAAATAGATGGAGAAATAAGGACATTCCACAACAAAAGCAGGCTAAAGGAGTATTTGAAGGCAAAACCAGTTCTACAGAAAATACTTGAAAGAATCCTCCATGCTGAAGAGAAAGAAAAGCAGACATATAAGGAACCTGGAAAAAACAAACAATACTCAAATACTAGTTAACACAAGAGAGCAAAGGTAAAACTGGAAGAACTACAAAAAAATAGCAAAAATGAATACACTCCTATCAATAATATCTCTTAATATCAATGGCCTCAATGCCCCAACCAACAGACATTCATTTGTAGACTGGGTTATAAAGCAGGATACTACAATTTGTTGCCTCCAAGCAACCCACCTTTCTATAAAGGATGGACACTATCTTAGGGTGAAAGGTTGGAAAACGGTGTTTCAAGCAAATGGGCCTAGAAAACAAGCAAGGGTTGCTATCCTAATATCTGACAATGTAGATTTCAGTCCAACATTAGGTAAGAAAGATAAAGAAGGTCACTTTATATTGATTAAAGGCACACTCCAACTAGAAGACATTACAATCCTAAACATATATACACCTAACATAAGGACTCCAAATTCATCAAACAAATGCTATTAGAACTAAGGTCACACATAACACGAAACACAGTTGTAGTGGGTGACTTCAACACCCCACACTCATCAATTGACAGGTCATCCCAGGAAAAAATAAACAGAGAGGCATCTAGACTAAATGAGGTCATAGAAGGAATGGACCTAACAGATATATACAGGACATTTCATCCAAATGCTGCAGAATATACATTCTTTTCAGCAGCACATGAAACATTCTCTAAAATAGACCATATATTAGGACACAAAGCAAACCTTAACAAATACAGGAAAAGTGAAATAATTCCTTGCATTCTATCTGACCACAATGGTATTAAACTATCAATCAATATCAAGAAAAGCTATAGAGCATACACAAAATCATGGAAACTAAACAATATACTACTAAATGATGAATGGGTCACTGAAGAAATCAAGAAGGAAATAAAAATATTCATAGAGTCAAACGATAATGAGAACACAACATTCCAAATTCTCTGGGACACAGTGAAGGCATTTCTAAGAAGTAAATTTATACCTTTAAGTGCCTATACTAACAAATTAGAGAAGTTGCAAGTAAATGACCTAATGCTTCAACTTCAAGCCTTGGAAAAAGAACAAGACAAACCAAAAATCAGTAGATGGCAGGAAATAATAAAGATTAGGGCAGAAATTAATGAAATAGAAATTTAAAAAAAAACCCAGGCTGGAGAGATGGCTTAGCAGTTAAGCAATTGCCTGTGAAACCTAAGGACCCAGGTTCGAGGCTTGATTCTCCAGGACCCACATTAGCCAGATGCACAAGGAGGCACATGGGTCTGGAGTTCATTTGCAGTGGCTGGAGGCTCTGGTGCGCCCATCCTCTCTCTTTCTCTCTCTCTCTGCCTCTTTCTCTCTGTCACTCTCAAATAAATAAAAATGAACAACAAAAAAACTTAAAAAAAAATCCAAAGAATCAATGAAACAAAGAGCTGGTTCCTTGAAAGGATAAACAAGATTGATAAACCCTTAGCAAATCTGACCAAAAGAAAAAGAGAAGAGACACAAATTAATAAAATTACAGATGAAACACAACAGACAGCAGAGAAATTTAAAAAATCATAGGGACATACTATAAAAACATATGCTCCACTAAGTATGAAAATCTGAAAGAAATGGATGATTTCCTTGATTTATATGACCTACCTAAACTAAATCAAGATGAGATTAATCACTTAAATAGACCTATAACAAACATGGAGATCCAAGCAGTTATCTAAAATCTCCCAAGTGAAAAAAGCCCAGGCCCAGATGGATTCACTGCTGAATTTTTCCAGGCCTTCAGGGAAGAACTAACACCATTGCTGCTTAAGCTTTTCAATAAAATAGAAAAAGAAGGAATCCTACCAAACTCCTTCTACGAAGCCAGCATCACCCTGATACCAATGCCAGGCAAAGATAGAACAAACAAAACAAAAATAACAGACAAATCTCACTCATGAACATAGATGCAAAAATTCTCAACAAAATGTTGGCAAATGGAATACAAGAATATATCAGAAAGATCATTCACCCTGACCAAGTAGGCTTTATACCAGATATGCAGGGATGGTTCAACATATGCAAATCGATAAATGTAATACATTATATAAATGGACTGAAGGACTACAATCACATTCATCTCATTAGACACAGAAAAAGCATTTGACAAAATCCAACCTCCCTTCATAATAAAAGTCCTACAGAGACTGGGAATAGAAGGAACATATCTCAATATAATAAAGGCTATTTATGACAAGCCTACAGCCAGCATATCACTAAATAAGGAAAAACTGGAAGCTTTTCCACTAAAATCAGGAACAAGACAAGGGTGTCCACTGTCCCCACTTTTATTTAATATAGTACTAGAAGTCTTAGTCATAGCAATAAGGCAAGAGACACACATAAAAGGGATACAAATTGGAGAGGAAGAGATCAAGTTATCATTATTTGCAGATGACATGATTCTATATATAAAGGACCCTAAAGACTCAACTAGCAAACTGTTAGAGCTGATAAACACCTATACCCATGTAGCAGGATACAGAAATCAGTAGCATTCCTGTATGCTAACAAGAAACACACAGAGAATCACTCCCATTCACAATTGCATCAAAAAAAAAAAATAAAGTACCTTGGAATAAACTAACCAAGGAATTTTTTAAAGGATCTCTACATTGAAAACTTTAAAACACCAACCTAGAAGTCCTTCAAGTGATGAGTGGATAATGAAGATACGGCACATTTATACAATGGAGTTCTACTCAGTGGTAAAGAAAAATGAAGTTATGAAATTTGCCAGAAAATGGATGGATCTGGAAAGGATTTTATTAAGTGAGGTAAACCAGGCCCAGAAAGCCAAAGGTTGCATGTTCTTTCTCATATGTGGATCCTAACTACAGATGATTGGGCTTCTATGTGAGAAGAAAAAAACTCAGTAGCAGAGGTCAGTAAGCTAGAAAAGAGATATAAAGGGAAGAGAAACAAAGGGAGAGGAGTATTTAATGGGATGGTATTGTATATATGTAAGTAGAAGAACAGATTAATGGGGGTGATAAGGCTGAAAGTGAGGTCAGGGGAAGAGATCAAGTAAAGGAATGGTGGAGGAGGGCTAATCAAATTCTAAGAGGATATAAATACATCATCCTACTTTTGGGGGCAATGGAACACTGAGGAGCCATAGACTGTTGCTAGAAAATTTTCAGTGCCAGAAATGGGATACTTTCCACTGAGTTGTTGGCCCCTGATGTCCCCAAAACGTTATAGGCCATTGCCAAAGCCCTTGGTTTCCCACCAGAAATCGATGGTAAGACCCTATTGCTGAAGACTCCACATACTTGGGCTGCAAGGCCACTGAGAAATCCTGCTGGAGCTGAGCTTATAATTCCTCCATGTAGATCAGCTGACAGAAAGCTGGAAAAAGCCATTCTATATGCAGTTCAATGGGAGAGAGAAATAACCAGTGAAGATACTCCACAGTGGACACTGCAAGCTTTATATTTGGCCAGCCATGAGTGCAATAGTGGACATCTGTTATGGGGGAACCCAACTGCCCTCTAATTGGAATGGAGGCCTGCTCCATGGGAGGAAATACATCCCTGCTACTGAAAACTTAAAACTGGGTTTGTCATGAGCCCTAGGGGTATAACATCTGCTGCCATCTGGCTAAATGTATGAAATACGCTTATCCAACTGCACAGTAATCACTTCTATTAATGTTCATACACTTATATTAATGTTACTCTCACTTTTGGTAAAGAATCTTCTCTTTTCAGATGGCAGTGACCTTGGGACGACTCAGAAGGCATCATGGTGCTGGAAAGATGTGACCACAGTGGTCAGTACTACAATATCTCTATCACACCTTCCAAGCACAGGGTCTAATGTAGAAGAGGTGGCAGAAAGAATGTAAGAGCCAAAGTAAGGGTAGGATTCCTTACAACGTGCTCCCTCCAGACACAAAATGGCCTAGTCCATGACCTCACAGTGCCTGATACTACCTACACAAGTTCATCATAAGAGAAGGAAAAGAGCATGACATCAAAATAAAAGAGAGACTGATTGAGAAGGGGAGAGGATATGATGGAGTTTCAAAGGGGAAAGTGGGGGGAGGGAGGGTATTACAATGGGATATTTTTAATAATCATGGAAGTTGTTAATAAAAATTAGAAAAAAAATCTTTTTAAGTACTAATATCTGGAAAACTTACTTTCATAGTTTCCCATTGAGGCAACCAAGTCAAGAATAAAATGAAAAAATCAAGACCTGGTGAGATGACAGCAGTTAAGGAGGCCTGGGTACAAAGACTGACAGCTGGGGCTTAATTTCCAAGCCACACACATAAAACTGGAAAGGCATTTGATTGCAGTAGCAAGAGATCCTGTATATATATATATATATACACAATATATACATACACACATGCAAAGAAAGAAGACAAGTAATGAAGGAAGAAGGAAAGAAGAAAGAAACAAAGACAGACAGAGGGAAGAAGAAAGGAAGGAAGGGAGGGATGGAGGAAGGAAGGGATAAAAGGAGGAAATGGGAAAATTTAATGCTACATTTTAAAAAAAATTATTTATTTTTTATTTTGAGAGAGAGAGAGAACGGGCATGCGTGGACCTCTAGCCTCTGCAAATGAACTCCAGATGCGTGTGCCACTATGTACATCTAGCTTTACATGGGTACTGGGGAAGAGAAAATGGGTTGTTAGGTTTTTGCAGGCAAGAGCCTTAATGCTGAGCCATTTCACCAGCACTATGGTAGATCTTTTGCAAAGATTAAATTTTTCAGTGGCCAAAGCTAATAAAGAAACCTTGCAGCTTCATAATATCTCAGGATAATGCCTATGAAAACAGGATGAGCTTAATTTACCCAACACATAAACAGAAATAATTAAAAATCCCGCTGTCTGGCTGGAGGCATGGTTTAGCAGTTAAGGAACTTGCCTGTGAAGCCTAAGGACCCAGGTTTGACTCTCCAGATTCCACGTAAGCCAGACACACAAGGTGACACAAGCCCAAGGTCGCACGTGTACTAGATGGAGCACGACTCTGGAGTTCAAATGCAATGGCTGAAGGCCCTGGCACACCAATTCTCTGTCTTACTCTGTCATAAAAAGACAAACTTTAAAAAAATATTTTAAAACAAAGAAAAAAAAGTTATGTCATCACCATATGCCACAAGGACACAGATCCATGAGAACCTGCTGATGTTGCTACTGAAAGTGCTGCTGTGATCAGTTTCAAAATCTCTGCAGGGATAGACGTCCCAAAGCACAGCAATGCTTCATGCCTCCCTTGCCTTCCAAGTGCATGCACGGATGTACCAATGTGCAACTACAAGACAGCTCATAGTAAGTGCCTTCATAAGCGCTTCTATTATGAGGAGGCCACCAGTCATCTCTGTAAAATTTTATGTTTTGGGCTGGAGAGATGGCTTAGCGGTTAAGCGCTTGCCTGTGAAGCCTAAGGACCCCGGTTCGAGGCTCGGTTCCCAGGTCCCACGTTAGCCAGATGCACAAGGGGGCGCACGCGTCTGGAGTTCGTTTGCAGAGGCTGGAAGCCCTGGCGCGCCCATTCTCTCTCTCTCCCTCTATCTGTCTTTCTCTCTGTGTCTGTCGCTCTCAAATAAATACATAATTTTTTTTTAAGTTTAAAATTTTATGTTTTTCTATATACGTATTACTGCTATATTTAATATATAATATTTTGTATATTATTGTTAAATAAATGTATTTTATTCTGTATTGTGGTAATATACTAATATTTTCTTATATATCATTACATGTAATTATAGGTTTTTATTATTGAAATATGTCATATATGTGATTGTTTTATTGAGTCCTTCACAGCATGAAAGTGAACAAACAAGCTATACACCAAAGATGGATGAATCTTTTGGAGCGTGTTGGTAGGAAAGATGAAAAACAGGAAAGATCCATGGCATGTCCTTCCCACCTACCCCTTAGTATGGGATTTTTTTTTTTTCAGATATTTAACTTCCTCCGTTTTAGACGGTAGGGAAAGGCTGTCTCAAGATGGAGTCATGTAACTATCTCGTCCTTTTGTCGCACTGGATTTCTCTTTCTTCTGCACTCCTCTCTGTGACACTTTGAGCATCCTCAAGACTCAGAAAAGTTCTCATCCCGACCCCTAATTGCGTCTTCCCATTTGTTCATGTTATTTTATACTTGCTTTTGATGACAGGAAATTGGAACACCAGTGATTAAAAGTTTGCTCTCAAGCCCTTGTGAAAATGTTGTCATGGGTCTGGGATTGAGTTGAAAATCACTAGTCTGCTGGGAAACGGAGCCAGGGAATCATTACCCTGCAAGACAGGGAAAGTGCCCGTCTCAGTTCTGCACCAGCCTCAGCCTCTCATCGTGCCCTTCCATCGCCGTGTCGCAGAAGTGAGTGTCTTCTCCCTTCAGAGCCCTGCACAGGTAACAAGAACTCAAGACTCATAGACAGGTAAGGAAGACGGAAGTTGTTGCTGGTGTTAGAAGAGGGAACCTGAATGGGATTTTGTTACAGGAGTGTGTGTGTGTGTGTGTGTGTGTGTGTGTGTGTGTGTGTGTGGTCAAGTGCATGGCGCAGTGCATGTGGAGGTCACGGGACAACTTTGGGTGGTGGTCCTCACTTTCCACCTTGTTTGAGGTAGGGTGCTCATTGTTCACTACCACATTGGCTAGGCTGTCTCACCTGTGAGCCGGCTGGGATTAGTCTCCCACCACAACATCCAGCTTTTATGGATTCTGAGGATGTGAACTCAAGTACTCATGCTTGCATGACAGGGGCTTCATCTACTGAGCCATCTCCCCAGCCATTAATTGGCCTTCACATGGTATCAGCTGTTTTCATCTCGGGGCAGCATGGACTGTGTCTGACCTTCACACGCACTGTAAACCTGATTTCTCTCAAACACTGCGAGAGATTCTCCATTATAATTAAATTTCCTTCTTTTCTTTCTCCCTTCCTTAACTTAGTCTCTTAATTCTTATCTTTAAAAAAAATGTGTTTACTTGAGAGAGGGCTGGCAGGGGAAAAGAGAGAGAGAGAGAGACAGAGAGAGAAAATGGACATGTCAGGGCCTCTAGCCACTGCAAACAAATTCCAGACACATACACCACCTTGTACATCTGGCTTAAGTGGGTCCTGGGAAATCCAACCTGGGCCCTTTTGCTTTGCAGGCAAGCACCTTAACTGCTACAGCCATCCCTCCAATCCTGAACTCTTACGTTGATTAAACATTGCTAGCCATAAAATTACTAGGAGAAATTTGCAAATTTTTAGATTTTTAAAATATTTTCTTATTTATTTATTTATTTGCAAGCAGATACAGAAAGAAGAGGGAGAGAGAGGAGGTGGGCATGCCCGGGTCTCTAGCCACTGCAAACACACTGCAGTCGCCTGTACTCCTTGTGCTTCTGGTCTGGGGAATAAAACCTGGATCCTTTGGCTTTGCAGGCAAGTGCCTTAAACACTAAGCCATCTCCACAGCCCACACTGAGTCATTTTTACCACTCTATTGTGATGATTCTCTTTTAACAACAATCTCTTTGTCACTGTGCCACAAAAATTATGGCTGTTCTATTATTGGCAAGCAGTAAAGTCAGGGTTTCTCCTTGAACTCACAGAACTCCTCCTACCTCTGCCTCCTGAGTGCTGGGATTAAAGGCGTGTGCCACCGTATCCACCTACTTCTTTTTTTAAATATTTTTTGTTCAATTTTATTTATTTATTTGAGAGCAACAGACACAGAGAGAAAGACAGATAGAGGGGGAGAGAGAGAATGGGCGCGCCAGGGCTTCCAGCCACTGCAAACGAACTCCAGACACGTGCACCCCCTTGTGCATCTGGCTAACGTGGGACCTGGGGCACCGAGCCTTGAACCGGGGTCCATAGGCTTCACAGGCGAGCACTTAACCGCTAAGCCATCTTTCCAGCCCACCACCTACTTCTTAATCTCTATATGTTGAGGAAAAAAATTGAACTGAAATTTGATTTTGATCAGAAAACACAAATCAAGCCTGGATAATATTGAGCTCATCTACATTTGGACTTTGCTGAAGGAGAGAGGACAAAAAAGTTATCATATTAAGAGAGAGGCTACGTAGAAAGAAGAATGGGGTTTAGTAGGAGGGGGCAAGAGAAAGGGAAAAGAAAGTCATAGAAGAGCATTATGACAAAATTACACTATGCTCCTGTGTGAAAAGTCTCAATAAACAGAAAAAGGGGCAAAGGAGATGGCTCAGTGTTTAAAGATGCTTGCTTGCTTATAAAGCCTGGTGGCCTGGATATGATTCCCACATAAAGTCAGGTGCACAAAGTGATGTAGGTGTCTGGAGTTTGTTTGCATGAGCAAAAGGTCCTGGTGCGCCCAATGTGTCTCTCTCTTTGCAAACAAATAAAAATATGTTTAAAACAAAGAAAAGGAGAAAACTCAACTCATTAGTGCTTTCCAAGTAAGTAAACTATCATTGTAACAAGGTCTCAAACATAGGAGTTCTAGAAATATGCTAAATTTGAAAGCTTATATCAATGATCTAACACAGTTCATGTTTTGAGTTCTTCTGCTTTTCTTCTGTCTTCATGTTGGTGGACTGTATGCTTCTCTTTTACTTTGCATTACTCCTTTGTTCATTTTCTTGACCTGCACTAACAGCTAATCACAAAAGAGGTGTTAAATGAGTATGCAGCCTTGTACTAACCTTCCATTTATTGAGAAGGGAATCTGCAGTCATTTCTTTTTTGCTTTTAATTATTTTAATTTTAACTTGTTATTCATTTATATATTTAAGAGAGAGGCACATGAGGGAATGGGCAAACCAGATCTCCAGCCACTGCAAAGGAACTCCAGATGCATGTGCCCCCTTGTGCATCAAGATTCTGTGGGTTCTGGGGTCCTTTGGTTTTGCAGGCAAACTCCTTAGCTACTGAGCCATCTTCTCCAGCCTGCAGTTATTTCTTGGATTGCATTCTTCTTCATGTAGATTGGCTTGTAGCAAAGTGATGGGGTTTTTCATTGCTTTCAGGAGGGTAGCCTGGATGTTACAAACACACCTTCTCTCTCCACATATAACATAGTTTATGTAGTTGACGTCTCATTTCTTGAGTGTGCCAGTTTTACCAAACTTATCAAACCTAGCCTTTGTAACTCACTTACAAGCATGCACATTTATTTAACCACTGAGAAATCTCCCCAGCCCCAGTTATAGACTGTGTTTTTGTATTAATTATATGTGTATTACTATATTCTAAAAACTCTTGGTTATGTCTTCACCTTGCAGAGATCTGGAAATGATAATACATGTGGCCCATATGGGAGAAGTTCTCTGTTCAGACACTACAAATTGCATGGAAGACGGTGAATGTTTAATCTGTGACAGCAAACATGTTGTGAACTTGGCATCTCTATGGGGAAAAAAATCAAAGACGTAGAATAAGATCTAAAGATACTTTGTCCTCTCTTTTCGAATATAAAAAGGTAAAAAAATAAATGATTGTAGATATCAACTGATTTGTTTCAGAACTGAAATACGCTTTTTGATTTATTTTTCCCAATTTATGCAGCTGCCATGTAATCTAAAATATCTTTTTAGGCTCAGGATGACACTCAGGGCCTTGCATATCTAGGCAAATACCATCTTGCTGAGCTACATTTTCCTTACTGAGCTACATTAACATGATTAAGGTTTTTATTTGGTATATATGTGAGCGATGTGTGCATATGTGTGTGTCCCTGTGTGTTAGTGGGGGCACAGGTCACATTGTGTGTGGGGCACTGCCAGTCCCAGCCTTCCATCCTGTATGAGGTAAGGTCTCTCACTGTCTTTGCTAATCACAGCTTTGTGTGCCAGGCAAGCTGGTCCACAGGCTTCTGAGAAATACTACTGTCTTTATCTTCCTCCTCAATGTAGGCACTTGGGATCCTAGAAATCTGCTCCAGCTTCTAGCTTTTACATAGGTTCTGGGGCTCAGAGTTACACAGCAAGCACTTTACCCATCGAGGTACCCCCAGGCCCTTATCTTAGATATCTTGAAGTAAAATACCTTTACTCTTTTCATTCCACTTAGTTGCTAGCCATGTGCTCCTGGAACCCTTTTACATTCTATTTTTGTGTCTCAGTAACTGGGTCACAGGCTGGATAATAGTTAAATAAATTATTTCACACATGGTAGAACCATAGGAAGATTATCCATTACATTATTAAATAGAGAATTTCATGTAAGCTGAGGAATTAGACTGAATAGCTGTACAAGTTATTTAAAAGGTCTTAACAGGTCAGGTATATGATTTATATCATGCTACATTAGCTCTTCTGAGATATGACTGACATTTTGCTCACTCTACTTTATTTTCACTAAAATAAACCCCTGTAGGTTGATATAAAGATCCTAATTTACTTGTCATCTGCAAGAGCACACAAATATTGCTTGTTATGGTATGGGGCCATCAGCTTCTAAAAAACACAAGTGAGTATGTTTGGCTTTTGTCATTCCTCATATTACGGTCAAGATTCATACTTTTAGCAGCTCTCATATGGCATTATCATGTCAGGCATTACTGTGGCTAAATGAAAGTCAAACTCTACCATAGTCCTACCTAGTTGCTTTCTAAGAATTTTCTACAGACAAAAATCCAGTTCATCATTGTGACCCACAGTTTGGTACCACTAATGGATGAACCTCAGTCAGAATCATCTCATTTGTCATCATTCTGTGGTATGCAACACAGCAAGACCTCTCAATTATTTACCCAGTTGTCATAGATTTTGAAATTGTACCATGAAATTGAAATCATCATGCAAAACATTTTTTTACTTTTTATTATTTAGTGTGTGTTTGTGTGTGCGTGTGTTAAGTCAAGGCTCCTTACCACTGCAAACTGAATTCTGGTAATCAGTGTCACTTTTTGTGTCTGTCTTGGGTATTGAACCAGAGCCAGCAGGCTTTGTAAGCCTTTAACCCCTGAGCCATCACTTCCCAGTGTCCTCTTTGTACTTTGGATTTGCATTCCCTTAACTGTCAGTGACATTAAGCCTCATTTTATATAGTTTCAGGCAAATTTTGTCTTGTATGAAGAAATTTAGGTAAGTCATGTGTCCACATCACAGTTTTTAAGTTTAGTTTTAAATATTTGTTGCACATTTTGAATGTTGACCATTCAACAGAACCATTATTTTCAAATAATCCCAGCAGTTACTCTTTTTTAATATTTTATTCATTTATTTATTGGATAGAAAGAAAGAGAGAGGGACAGGCACATAGACAGAGACAATGATGTGTCGGGGCCTCTAGCCACTACAAATGACTCCAGACGCATGCATCACCTTGTGCGTCCACTTTATGTGGGTGCTGGAGAATCAAACTCATGTTCTTTGGCTTTTCCAGAAGCACCTTAACTGCTAGGCTATCTCTCCAGCCCCATTATTCTCTTGATAAATTTTTATTTCTAGCTCATATGAATTTCATATATAATTGGATATTTCAAAAAAAGCTTTGAGAATTAATTTGAGAATTTCACTTAATGTAGAGAATAATTAGTAATACATTGAATTATTGATAAGAATGATGGGCCAGTGAGATGGCTTAGTGGTTAAGGCATTTATTTGCCCGCAAAGCTAAAGAACTCAGATTCTATTCTCCAAGACCCACATAAGCCATATGCACAAGGTGACACATACATCTGATGTTCTTTCAGAGTGCCTAGAGGCCCTGTTGTGCCCATTCTCTCTCTTTCTGTGTCTCTCTCTTTCTCTCAAATAAAGAATTAATTTTTTTATCATTTTTTGAGGGAGGGTCTCACTCTACATCAGGCTGACCTGGAATTCATCATGTAGTCTCAGGGTGGCCTCGAACTCACAGCCACCCTCCTACCTCTGCCTCCCGGGTCCTGGGATTAAAGGTGTGTGCCAACACAAGTGGCAAAAAATAAAAATTTTTAAAGCCTTAAAAAGAATGAAATTTCATATCCAGTAATATGGCATGGTACTTTGTTTCCTTCATTTCTCCTTTTATATTTTAAATAATACTTACATATTTTAAATAATACTCTAAATGACAGACATATTTATTTTACTCAGAATTTAAACAATCTGTTTAAATTGATGTACTGTATTGATTTACAGTGAAATATATTCATACCAATACTAAATTTATTAATTTCAACTGTTAGTTAATTGGATTTAACAGTGAAATTACATAACCAGTGTGGCAAATTAAAAATATATTAGTTTAAAACATTTAGCTTTACTTACTGCTTTCCATAGTTATGACATGGAAACATTAGTAACTAACTATAGTTTCAACAACTATTTTGTTTCCTACGTACATTAGTTATTTCCTTCAAAATCATGATATAGAAAATGTCTTGAACCCTATAAAATATTTTTGATAGAAAGTCTTTAAATTTGTAACAGGCTGGAGAGGTGGCTCTGAGATGATGGCACTAGCCTACAAAGCTATGACCTCGATTTGATTCCCCAGTACCCTTGCAGGGCCATATAGACCAAGGGGTGATTCCCCAGGTCGTTTGTAAACCAGATGCACAAAGCAGCACATGCATCTGGAGCTCATCTGCAGCAGCTGTAAGCCCTGTCAGGCTCATGTTCACTCATTCATTCCTTCTCTCTCTCCTTGGAAATTAATAAATAAAATATTTCTTGAAAACTTGTAACCATAAACATAAAAATGTAAAAATTTATTTTGTATCATGGGCAATGAAATAGTAAGTACAATTAATGGCATTTTAAATCTTGTCACAAACATTTGTTTTAAGGGGCAAGGAATGAAAAAAAAATTTTTTTTTTGGTTTTCCGAGAGTGGGTGTCACTCTAGCTCAGGCTGACCTGGAATTGACTTTGTAGTCCCAGGATGGTCTCGAACTCATGGAGATCCTCCTACCTCTGCCTCCTGAGTGCTGGGATCAAAGGCTTGGGCCACCATGCCTTTCTCAAATTTGAAAATTTAATGTCATTTATTTAACTTTCAATTAGGTTGGTGTTATAGCTTGGTCAAAGAGGGTTTTCGAGACCACATGAATTCTTTGTTTATTTTTATTTATCACTTGTTTATTTATTTATGAGGGGGGAGAAAGAATCGGTGCCCCTGCTCATCTAGCTACTGGAAACAAACCCTAGATCCACGTTTCACCTTGTGCATTTGGTTTACAGGGGCTCTGGGGGATCAAACTTGGGTCTTTAGGCTTTGCAGGCAAGTGTCTTAACTGCTAAGCCATTTCTGTAGCCACTATGTCAGTCCTTCTCTTCAACCAAATTCAATGAAAATATTCAAAGTCCTTTTTGTTAATTTTAAGATCGATTTCATTATTGACAGCTTCCATAATTATAGACAATAACCCATGATTATTCGCTGTCCCACCTCACTTTCCCTTTCACAACTCCACTTTCTATCATCAACATTCTTCAATGTACACAAAATAATCTATTGGACTAACATAGAATATGTACTGATGTAAACTAGCTTTTAGATAATATTTATCCTAGGAATGCTATGTAAAGATAATGACATAATAAATGTTTGATTTAAGCTACCTTTTAAAACTTTGTTTGCAAGAATAGTGAAAATGAATGATAAGAGTGGACACAGGAGGACCTCGATCCACTGCAAAAAAATCTCAGATGCATGCGCCACTTTGTGCATCTGGCTTTACATGGACACTGGAGAACTGACACTCAGTCGTTAGGCTTTGCAAGTAAATCCTTCAACCACTGAGCCAAGTTAAGCAAACTTTCATAAAGATAATTAACACTCACAATAGTCTATCCCAAGTCTGTTGATGAAAATAAATTTATTTATTTGTTGAATAGGAATGAAAATGCTTCCTGAAAACATGGCAATAGGAATTTTCTTATCTTTGCAGAATGCATTAGGGATCCTGGGCAATTCCTTAATACTTTGTCATTATGTCTTCTTGGTGTTCACCAGAAAGAATTTGATGCCCAAAGACCTCATTATCCGACATCTGGCTTTTGCCAACTTCTTCTTGATTATCTCTAAAGGAATTCCACAGACAATCTCAGAATTTGGGTTGGAATATTTCCTGGATGACATGGGGTGTAAATTGGTAATGTACATTTACCGGGTGTCCCGGGGGGTTTCCCTGCACAACACGGGCCTCCTGAGCTGCTTCCAAGCCCTCACCATCAGCCCCAGCAACAGCAGGTGGGGGAACCTTAGATACAGCGCCACAAAGCACATGTCTCCCTCTTGTTTGCTGAGCTGGCTCCTGCATCTGCTTCTAAACGCCATGACTCCAGCTAGAGTGGCAGCCCCGAGTTACCACAAAAATGGCACCAACACAGGGGATTATGGGTACTGCTCATGGTTTCATTCTGGCACCATGGCAACGATACTGTACATGGCTGTGCTGTGCATGTCTGATGGTCTGTGTCTGGCTCTCATGGCCTACTCTAGTGTCACCATGGTGAATATCCTCTACAGACACAGGAGACAAGTCAAATATATTCAAACTGCCCAGCACTCCCCACGAGTCTCCCCTGTGGCCAGAGCCACCCAAGCCATCCTGATTCTGGTGTGCACCTTCGTCTCCTGCTACTTTGTCTCTTCCATTCTCTTAGTCTTTATGACATACTCCAATGGTCCAGGGAGAAGAGCAATAAACATGTTTACAATTATAGAAATATGTTTCCCTACACTTTGCCCCTTTATTCTCATCAGTAACAACAATTCTGCCACCAGGCTATTTTTACCTACTTCTGGGAGGAGATAAATTATATAAATGTGTGACAAATCCTGATAGTTTTTTTTTCTTATGTATGGATATGATATTTGTCCATTGTGTAAGGGTAAGATTTGTCTCTGAACAAGACACTACAGTCACAACATAGGCAGACAGTCTTGTCAGCCATGATAGAGCCTACAACAGATTTTGTGATGGTGAGTGATGTCTTTGTGTTCTTGCTGAACCTCTAACATCAGCAGGCACCACACAAAGAATAACACCAAAATTTTATAGCTGGACTGGTGACAGCTTTGTTATACATGTTGTGGGCCTGCACAGGACTGAATGTGGTGCTAGTACTTCACTTTAATGGGATAAATGAATACAGGAAGAACTATCAAGATTGACTTAAGCATGGAATTCTACACGGCAGCAAGGGAAACTGACACAATAAAATTTGAAGAAAGCTGGTCAAACTTGGAACAGATCACTCTCAGTGAACTCACCCAATCGCAGAAAGATAATCGTCGCATGATCTCACTCATCTGTGGATACTGACCTGCATCTGCCTGAGATGCTGGCATGCCTAATAAGCATCTGGAAGATCAGACAATAGGGAGGGTGGGGCAGGAAGGGAGAGTAAGGGTGGGGGCCACAAAATTGGACCCAAATGATAATGGTGCCATAAAATTCTATATCCTAAAGACAGACTAAATGGCTGAACCTTCATCAGGTCCTTAGAAGGAACACCTGAATCACAGGGCCCTGGAGAGGGTATGATGAAGTCTAACCTCAATCTTCTCCTGCTTATCTCTCTCTCCCTCTTCTCTCTATCTATTTTATATGATCTATCTTTTCCTTCCTTCTTTCCTTTGGCACTGGCCTATAACTCCCAGTACCAGAATGTGGTTAACATCCACAATGAGCTGTTGATCAGAGAGACATACAAGGTTTCCCAAAGGAAGACAGATTTCTGTCAGAGTACTTGAGGACCCACCAAAGGTTAGTGGTAAGACCTACTGCCAAAGACACCATATGCTGTTGGTATGTAACATAGAGTGACCTTGCAGGAATCTGGAAGAGAGTCAGTCCACAGACAGCTCATCTAGTGCCAGAAGGTGGTACATGAGCAACTGGGGGAATATTACCAACATCTGTCCAAGCAACTCATGGTCTAAGCTACTCAGCAGTGTGATGCCCACACAGTGCAATGGTGGCACACAGCCATGGTGGGTAACCAACTGTTTTTGGCTTGGCTAATTGAACCACTCAGTGGAATGGAATCCATACCTGGAGCTGGGTACCAAGTCAGAACCATATCCATAACACAAACCCACTCTCCATTATCAAGCCCCCACCAATCGTAAGCTCCAAAAGCGACTATACCTATTAAATTCTCTCTAAAACAATAATGGTTATCCCATTTATCTGGTACTGACTTCACTCTCTGTGAGAGAATTTGCTTCACTTTTTCAGATGGACACAATCCTGAAGAGAGAATCAGCCCATGGCACTCACCAGGACCCCAGATAAACCATACAGTAACTGGGGAAATGAGCAAGAGTGCTGCTTTCTTTGTGTTCCTGGTACCAGCATAAGGGTGAAGGAGATAAACACAGAGAACACTCACCTCCTACCAAACCAGATATGCAGAGACACAGAGGGTCTCAAGACCTCATCACTGAAGTCCACCTAAAATGATCCCAACATGGCTCAAGGAAATTTGTAGAAGAGGGGTCAAAAGATTGTTAGAGCCACATGTTGGGACATTATGAACAGAGACACTGCTTCTTACCCATAAGTGATGGCTAACTCTACAGTGCACAATCTACATTCCCCAACATAGAGGGTCCCTGCAGAGGGGAGAGGACAGGGAGTAGGCTCACAATGGTACCACCATGACTGTATACACACTGTGTACATCACCAATACATCATACATACATACATACATACATACATGCATGCATATATATATATATATGGGATGCAAAACCACAACAACATAAAATTAACTTAAGCAGTGAAAAAATATCAAGAATCCCTATGACTTACTCCTGTATTATAGAGGATGGTGAAGGCACTTTTTTCCTCTTCCATAATTTCCTATCCAATATAAAGAATTTTATTGGTACACAGACATTTTTTAAGGTAGGGTCTTGCTCTTGCCCAGGCTGACCTGGAATTCACTCTGTATAGTTCCAAGCTGACCTCAGACTCACATCAATCCTTCTACTTCTGACTCCCAGGTGCTGGAATTTAAGGTGTGCACTACCACATCCAGCCCAGACATCTTGTTTTAGAAATTATTATGTAAATTGAAGTATTATAAATGATATCAAGCCACATTTAGGTGTCCATGAGAAAATACATCTTGTGAACAAGACTTTATCTGAAGACTCAGCAAAAGACTTCCTGATCATCATGTGCATATGTATGTAGATATGTATGTTTGTATGTTTAAAATAAATATCCACGTCAAAACATTGTACTGTACAGACATAAGTAATTCTGGAAATCTATCCTAATATAGGAAATTTATAAATTTTATAGCATCAGAAAGAAAACCTATGTCTCAAAAAAAATTGATAGAACAGTGATAATATCATTGTTCATATGGGTTCAAAATCAGCAAGAAAACATAATTCCTTGGATTGAGGAGATTGCTTGCCTCACAAGTGTGAGAATCTGAATTCAGTCCTCAAACCCAAATGAAATTGCTGGCCTTGTTGTTGCCATCCGTGATCCCAGCGTAAGGAGAAAGTGGACAAAGGATCCCTGGAGCTTGCTGGCTGCCAGTCTATCCTGATTGGTGAGCTCTAGGCTGACGAGACTCTGTCTCAAGAAAAGGTGAATAGCACACTGTAGAGATGGAGTAGTGGTTGAGGCATTTTCCTGCAAAGCCAAAGGGCATAGGTTCGATTCCCCAGCACCCACGTAAGCCAGATGCACAAGGTGCTGCATGCACCTGGAGTTTGTTAGCAGTGGCTGGAAGCTCTTGAATGCCCATTCTCTCCCTCCCTCCCTCTCTCTCTCTCTCTCTCTCTCTCTCTCTCTCTCTCTCTGTCTCTCCAATAAATAAATAAGTAGAGCATGTTTTTATAAAAGTGGATAGTAGGGCAAGTGGCTCAGTGGTTAAGAGCCCTTGTTGTGCAGCCATAAGTGTGCGAGAGGACCTGAGACCCCCCGCCCCCCCAAGTTTGCCTCTTTGGCACCAACCTAAACAGCCAGCATGGCCACACACAACAGGAACTCAAGTCTTGATGAGGCGAAGACCAGAGAAGTGCTGGGTCTTGCTCACTGAAAAAGCAGTGAAAGCAGCAGTTCTGAGCTGAGTGAATAACTCTGCCTCAGGGAACAGGCAGCTGAACCAAAAGTGGAGAACACCCAACATTTTCCCCTGGGCGGCACACACGTGTGACAGGGCATGTGCATCTGCATGCATGCACGTACATGCAGATGCTACACCCACATCACACCACACCACACCTACTGCTATTACACACACACACACACACACACACACACACACACACACACACAATCAATCAATATAAAATTTAAAAATAAGAAAAAATTAAGTGTTCTTAAAGAAAAAGTGGACAGCATCCTTGAGAAGAGGCTATGTGAATCAAACCACCACATTACACTCCTGCCCCCAATAAAGTGATTAACATCCTTGATATAAAATTTAATGCATTCAGCCCAACTTTAAAATTCTCCATAATTTTTAATAATCACAGTGATGTTCAAACACCCCCATAGTCCAAAGTCATTTAACTCAGCCATAATGTCTAAATCTCCCTAAAAAACCCATAGTAGCACAGAATAAATATTCACACTGCAAAACATGGTATTGGGCATATCAAAGAAATATTCAACCAGTGCATACACAAGATTTAAAACAACCAGGTCAAACATAAACTCTGTAGCTCTATGTCCAGCAACTCTACCAGTGACAAATATCTAAGTCTGATAATTCTAACCAGCAACAAGTCTCTGGAGTTCCAATTCCGCCCCCCACCCTACCCCCAGCTAGGCTGCTTCAGAGTCCTAGAAAATTTCATCCAGGGCCAGCAGCTCTCCTTAGAAGCCATCTCATTGTCCTGGCAGCTCCACTGGGTCTCCACTGCACCCTAAAGTCTCATGGGTCCATGGTGTCTCCATGCAGGAAACTCTTAGCATACCTGCTTCACACTGCCCATGGCCATTTTCAAAACGCAAGACCCTGTTGCAAATTCAATGACCATCTCTTTCTGGCATTTCCTATACTCTGTAATATCAGGTGGGGTGCCAATTTGTTAATTCCTGTTTCTTCCTGTTGTCCCAAAGCATGTCAGCTCACCAATCTCAAAGGCTGTAATCGCTCACACAATTGCAGCTGAATGGCAGAAGTTTCAGCCCAAAGATTCCTTTCTGTGCCATATCATATCCTTCTGCTCAGGCCCATCCATTTCTACACAATGCAGCCCTGCATAAATTATGGGCACAACAGCAAGCCTCTCACACAGACTTCTTTTAGCCCAGTCCAGGCAAAACTCTTTCTCACAGTTCTTAGTTCTTACTACATTCAGGTCTTTTAACTCTGACCAGAAGAGTTTATCAAGCTGTACTTACAGCACTGCAAGACATCTCTTAGGCCAAGGTTTCAAATCCTTCCATAGTCCTCTTGAAAGTCATCTCCAAAAGGCCACAGCCATACAGTCAGGTTTCAAGCAGCAATGACACCACACCTTGATACCAAGTTTACTGTTTCAATCAAGTTCACATTGCTGCCAGAAATCACTCGACCAAGAGCAACTTGTGGGGAAAAAGTTGATTTTGGCTTACAGAGTTGAGGGGAAGCTCCATGATGGTAGGTGAAAACGATGGCATGAGCAGAGGGTGGACATCACCTTCTCACCAACATTTGGTGGACAACAGGAACAGGAGAGCATGCCAAACACTAGCAAGGGGAAACTGGCTATACACTCATAAGCCTGTTCCCAACAATACACTGCCTGCAGGAGGCGTTAATTCCCAAATCTCCATCAGCTGGCTGCCTAGCATTCAGAACACCTAAGTTTATGGGGGACACCTGATCAAACCACCACAGTATCGCTTGTGTCTGGAGTTCATTTACATTGGCTAGAGGCCCTAGCATGCCCATTCTCTCTCTCTCTCATAAATAAATGAACATAAATAAAAACATTTATTTAAAAGTTCCCATGGGGCCTTTACCCCCTCCTGCCTTCTCATGGGTAGGAGTCTCAGTACTCTGGGCTTTGCCCTGCATCCCCTTCTCCACCTTCCCAAGGCAGTCACTCTTTATAATGTCTCCTCTTTCCTTCTCTTAATCTAATAAAGTTTCTCTAAACTTAAAAATGTATATATTCTACATCCTTAGCCATCATGTAATGCATTTAAATGCCTTGGAGACTCAGTCTTACTCCTGTCATAAATGGCTACCATTAAGAAATAAAATGACAGTAAATGCTGTCTAGGGTGAAAGGAAAGAGAAACACTTCTCCATTGATGGTGGAAATGTTAACTGGTACAGCCATTGTGGAAATCAGTGGGAAGGTTCCCTAGAAACCTAAAACTGTATTTATCATATGATACAGGTATGCCATTCCTTGGTGCATACCCAAAAGAATCTATATATTTCTAAAGAGATATTTACAAATTCATGTTTATTGCTGCTCTATTCACAATGACAAGGAAATGGAACCAACCTAGATGCCTGTCAACTGCTTGAATGGAAATGGAAGATGTGGTACATTTACACAATCAAATTTTATTCAGATATAAAGAGCAAACAATATTGTAGGGAACTGGATGAATTGGAAAAGCTTATACTAAATGAGGTAAGCCATGCTCAGAAAGTCAAATTCTTCAAGTTCTCTCTTGTATGTGGATCCTAGCTACAAATGCTTACATTTGTTTGTGTGTTGGAGTAAAAGCAGCAGAGACCAGGAAGCTAACAAGGGCTTATGAAGAAGGGAGGTGAAGGGAAGGATTAAGGGGGGGTTTAATAGATATGTAATTAGAGGGGTGGAATACTGTGGGTGAAGTGGTCTAAGTGGGGCCAGTGGAGCTAATGCAGGAGAAGAGTTTATAAACATTAAAGATGTTATGAATGAGCCATGAGTAAACATCTTCACTAGCTAAATAACATATATGATTAAAGAGAGAGAGAGAGCCAGGTATGCTGGCACATGCCTTCAATCCCAGTACTTGGGAGACCAAGGTAAGAGGATTGCTCTGAGGCTATGTAGTAAATTCCAAGTCATCCTGGGCTAGAGCAAAATGCTACCTCAAATCAACAGCAACAACAACAGAACAGAAAGCTATTATATTGAAGTACCCTGTGTGGGTGGAGAATGTTCCACCCAGAAGTCACAGATTGTTACAAGAAAATTCCATGCAAAGAGTGGGATGTTTTTCAGTGAGTTGTTAGTCAGGGAGGACCCTTATGTTCACCCCCTACCCCAAGCATTACAGACTGTTACTAAGGCTCTTTGTTTCCCACCACACCTAGAAGATAACATTGTATTGCTTAAGGCATAACATGCTTGGGCTGCAGGTAACTGAGAAATGACACTGGCTGGGGCTGAGCTGAAAGCCTCCTGCCTAGTGGCTAGCTGTCATGATGCTGGAAAGAGCTCTGCAGTCTATGCAGTCAGTTGAGGGGGGGAAGTCATGGATGGTCCTAACCAGCAGTGGACTCTGCAAGCTTTACAGCTGGACAGCTGTGCCAAATAGTCCAACAGATATAATAGTGGCATTTCGTATAGCAATGTGAACCTGATTGAAACAGTAAACTTGCTATCAAGGAGTGGTGTCATTGCTGCTTGAAACCTGACTGTGGCTGTGGCCTTTTTCAGATGACTTTCAAGAGGAATATGGAAGGATTTGAAATCTTGGCCTAAGAGATGCCATGCAGTCCCCTCTGATTAGATTTGAGGCCAGCTTCATGGAAGGGCATACATGCCTAGTATTGAAAACCTAATCAAAAGCCTGTGGCTAGGGAGGTCATAAGCCACAAGAGGGCAATGACTACTGTTATCTGGCTAAATGGACATATCAGCCCACCAAACTGCCCTTTAAGTACTTATCTTTATTCCCATATATTAATGATATTCTCATTTTTGGTTAAGGAAGCTTGTTTTCCAGATGGCAGTGATCACTGGAGTTACTCAAACTCCAAAGTGTTGAGAAGAAATGACATTGGTGCCTTTAGCACTATATGAGACATGACTGTTGCAAAAGAGGTGTCGGAATGAACCTAAGAGCCAAAGGAAGGGCAGAGTGATTTGTAATATTCTCTTCCAGACACAATGTGTCTATGGCATTCATGACCTCACAGTGGCTGGTGCTTCCTACACAAAGGATGCATAATGAGATAAAAATGATTTCAAAATAGGTAGTGACTACTTGGAATGTGATAGTGAGTACAGACTATGAATCAGGTAAGAGGCCACAGAGGGGAGCAAGGGGTGATGAGTATGGTGGTTGGGGAAAGAACAGTAAGTAATAAGTGTAATATTAAAGCAGAAAGGCTATGGTGGGGGGGGGCACATGTAGGAGGGGTAGATAATGGGGGAAAGGGAAACAAAAATGTAAAATCACCAAGATGAAGTCTAACTGTTAGCTAATAAATGTTTTTAAAACTGACAAAATCTGAAATTCAAACATAAAAGGTATGAGAGAAAATATTTCCTAATCGCATCTGTTGAGGTTAACATAATGTTAGTGCATAAAAATTGTACTATAACAAAAAATAAATTTAAGAATGGGAACAAGATTTGAATATATTTCTCCAAGATAAATAGTAAAATCTTCAGTAGTTGTATGAAGCTATCTTAATGCCCCAAATCACAGAAGTAAAGGGGACAGCCACAATGAGGTCTCATACCCGGGAGGATGAATGCCAATGGAAATGGACAAAATAAAACAATGGAAAATAAAAAGGCGAGTTTGTGGAGAAATTAGGACAAAATGGCACAGCCACTATGGAAAACAACATGAAGTTACATCAACCCATTGAACAATAGAAGGATTTCCTTGTCATCCAGCAATTCTACTGGATCCTTCTGCACATACTTTCAGCAACATTACTCTCAATACCCATAGAGTGAGAGCTAATTGTCTGCCTATCAATAGATCTATGTGTGAGTATAGTGTGGTACATGCACTCAAAGTGATATTGTTTACTTTAAAAAGAGGTTTTTGCAAGGAAATGGCTAAAAATGGAAACTATTAAAAATGGAATAAACTAGACTCAAACCACACCCCAAAAAATATTTTGACACATTCACACTAAAAGAGAAGAGGCAATAAGTATCTGTAGAATGATATTAGAGCTATGGATGTGTCCTAAATACGAGATGGGTGAATAAATCATGTTTACAATTTTTTTTTAAGTTTTTAAATTATTTTATTATTTACTTGACAGAGAAAGGGGGAGAGAGAGAGAGAGAGGTACAGAGACAGAATGGGCGCACCAGGTCCTCCAGCCACTGCAAATGAACCCCAGACACATGTGCCGCCTTGTGCATCTGGCTAACGTGGGTCCTGGGGAATAGAACCTGGGTCCTTTGGCTTTGCAAACAAGCATGTTAACCACTAACCCATCCCTCCAGCCCTAAAACAAAAAAAGTTTTTAAAGTAATTTCCCATCTAGAGAATGACTTCACTGGAAACATGAGGAGGGGAGAGCTAGAAAATGAAATGTAGAACAAGGCTTAAGACCCACAGCAAAGTACTTTGTCTTCAATAATGAGAAAAATACAGACATGAAGGTAAGCAATTGAACAGACATACATTTTCTAATACAATTTCAAAAGGTATTTAAAAGTAGAACAATCTGACAATATTCTCATACAGGTTAAGGCAAAAGCTATCTCTGAGGGCTGGGCATGGTATCACACACCTTTAATCCCAGCACTTGGGAAGTAGAGGTAGGAGGATTACAGCGAGTTTGAGGCTAGCCTGAGATTTCATAGTGAATTTCAGGTTGGCCTCGACTAGAACAAGACCCTACCTCAAAAAAAAAAAAAAAAACTATCTCTGAGCCCTGGTGACACAGAGGTAGTGTTAAGCAGAGTAGTTTCATGGAAAGAGGAATATTAAAATAGAGGAGTTACACCAAAGTCTTGCTATGCCCCTCACTCGGTGCCCAGGGTATACAGTGTTTCCACTGACGGATGGGACAGGAGGCCAGTGTCATACCCTAGGGGTCTGAATATGACCTGGACCGGCAACATTTCTCCTAGAATCTGGGCTTTGTATCCAACACTTCCGATTTGGCATACAGCAAGATGACCATTAATTCAGTGACCAGTGCAGATTTCCAGCAGGTGATCCATTTTCATGACAAGTACAAAGAAGAGAAATTGCTTCCTACACTCATGACCCAAGAGGACAGTGCTAAAACCATTCCTAAACGTTCTTCTCTTCTACCAAAAGGAGGACGTCTTCGCTGCCAACACATTTGCACATTAGCTCTAGCCGAGTCAAAAGGGAAAGAAATATCCCCTTCACATGTAGTTTATTCTCCTGAATATGCCCAAGGAGTTTGGGATGTAAACTGTAGAAGACCCTTTGTCTGATGGAAATTTTAACACACCTAATTGATTCACACTATCCCAGGCTGACCAGAAACACACTCTGTAGCCCCAGGCTGGCCTCAAACTCTAAAAGATCCTCCAACCTCAGTCTCCCAAAGGGCTAGGATTAAAGGTGTGGGCCACCATGCCCAGTTAATGCATTTGAATTTAAAAAGATGCTTCTCAAGGCAAACTTTAAAATATGGTTTGTAATAATGAACTAATTTCTGGGTTATCAGGGAAGAAGTAGAAAACACATGCAATTTTGGCAACTTTAGGACTATTTGATTTATGTTTAGAAGTGTGTATAAGTTCTGGTCTTGCCCTTTAACAATGTAGCCTCCTCAAGATGACTTTTTGAACAAATAAATTGACAATTTTAACTACAAAATAAATTAAACTTTTCTCATTTTACTATCATATCAACAGGCTTATCATAAAATGTAGTTTATATAAGATTAAGACTTTAAAAATTTCTGAATTTCCTACATTGGGACTGTTAGCTAAGTTATTACTTCCATAATTCATTGTATTTGCTTACTTCAGTTTCATGAACTGCTGTCCATTTTTTCAAAGCCCTTTCCCTTGGTTTTCCAAATTCTCATATTTCCCAGGCCCTAAAACTTCAAAATCACCTCTTTCTTTCTCTCTCTCTCTCTCTCCCCCCCTCTCCTTCTCTCTCTTTCTTTCTCTTCCCCTCTGTCTCTCTCCCTCCCTCCCTCCCTCTCTTCCCCCCCTCTTCCTCTCTCTCTCTCTGCTTAGAATACTGTTCTCAAGGCTCAGAACTTAAAAATAATCACCACAGGATCATCATTCCAACATTAAAAATATCTGGTCATGAAAACTCCCTGAACTTTCAGACAAGGTCAAATCCACTGGGTATATTTCCTCCTATACTAGTTTAAACTTGACCTAACATCATTTACAAGACTTCAAATTATGCAATAATTTGTAAAAACTTTATGGTTAAAATTTGGGCAGGAGCTAATATTGCTTATATTACATAGGTAATTATGAGAGTGTAATGCTGTGGATAAGGTGGTTTAATTAACATTGCATTTGACTCAGGTGTTAGTAATTTTCAAATTTCTTACATTCCTGAATACTGGGAAGTATCTTCTGTCCTCACTTACCTTCCTCAATGGAAGCACTAAGACTGGAATCATGCCTGTGTATGTAGTGAGATCTACATCACAACTACCACTTGTCCAGTTGCAAAATTAAAATGCTATTCCACTATAGGATATGTGCTGATTTCAGGCTTCTTAGAATGAAAATAAAGGACACTTTAACATCAAGCACTCAAGGAAAATATCATGGCTAAACCAAAGAAATAAAGATTCTAGAGATAAAATTAGACATGCAAAACCCAGTTGCAAACTCAGTGAGTGCTGGGATGATGGTGTCTGACTAATGTATGAGGCCAGTGTGCAAAGGAGCTTAGCCAAGCTCCCTGAATACAATATACACGAAATAGTTTTTACTACTATTATAACTATTTATATTTGCATTATATTTACTCTGCTATGTGTATGACATAAAAATCATTGCCTGTCTCACAAGACTTCCTATGGAAAATTAAATAATACATATTAAATTCTTTTAGTGCTCATCATAGTAACCATTTGGTTATATGCTTGTTTCATATATATATACATATATATATACACACACATATATATATATATGTCTATTTTTTGACATAGGGTCTCACTGTAGCCCAGGCTGACCTGAAACTCACTCGGTAGTCTCAGGCTGGCCTGACTTCATCCAGCTCTTCCTACCACTATTCCCCAAGTACTTGGATTAAAGGCATGTACCATCAAACCTGGTTTATTTTTTTAAATACAGTAATGTTGGCCTGTAGAGATTGCTTAGTAATTAAGTTGCTTTCCTGCAAAGCCAAAGAACCCAGGTTCTCTTCCCCAGGACCCACATAAGCCAGGTTCACAAGCTGGCACTAGTATATAATTTCATTTGCAGAGGCTGAAGGCTCTGGCATTCTCTCTCTCTCTCTCTCTCTCTCTCTCTCTGTCTTTCTCTCTCTGTCTCTCTCATCTGCTCTCTCTCAAATAAATAAATAAATAGTAATATTTATCCTTTATGGTTTGTCACTTAAGGACCAAACATTGTTGTAACATAACCTCAAGTACTTCCAAATCCCACAACTGAGATATAGCATTTGGTAACTGACATCTTATAAACTTTAACCTTAAAGCTATAGTGAAATGATGTCATTGTTGTATACTTACAGCATTAAATCTAATGTGTAATCATAAAAGTGTGATGCTACTGAATTTCCAAATAGTATCTGGTCCAAGTTGAGGCATAGCCTTGCATAATAGTTGAGAAAAAGTATGAGCATATCAAAGAATATGCACCATCAATAATTGTGACAAACTCAGAGAAAATTATCTTTTCCCCCAGTAGGGAAAATAGAGCTTGGCGGCAGAGTTGTTGTTACTGAAAAGGACAAATGGGCTCACCGTGGGAAAACATGTTTCTAGTAATATGAATGTGTTGATTAGCCAGAGTTTTGGATTGCTAAAGAATGCTGTGTAGAGTACCAGGATGGAAGACATTGAGTAGAAGGCAGCATAAGTGCACACTAGGATCAGGATGGTTTGGGTGGCTCTGGTCTCTGGGGACAGTTGAGAAGAGTGCTGGGCACCGCGGAGGTACTGAACTTGCCTCTTGTGTCTGTAGAGGAGGCTCACCATGGAGCCACTGGCCCAGGCCATGAGCCCCAAACACAGAACATCAGTGATGCAGAGTATGGACATATACAGTGGAGTGGCCACAGTGCCAGAGACAAAGCCAGAGCAGTACCCAAAAGTGAATCTTTTTGTACCATTCCTGCTGTTAGCAGAGCTGGTCACTCTCATGGGGATCATGACGTTTAGCAGCAGATGCACAAGCCAGCTGAGTGAGCAGGAGAGGCGGATGTACTTGGAGGCTCTGTGTTTAAGCCTCACCCACCTGGTGTTGCCCCGGCTG
This sequence comes from Jaculus jaculus, assembly GCF_020740685.1. NCBI lineage: Eukaryota > Metazoa > Chordata > Mammalia > Rodentia > Dipodidae > Jaculus > Jaculus jaculus. The sequence goes on along the minus strand of NC_059115.1, from coordinate 10,236,974 downwards.
ATGGTGAGCACCTGGAAGCAGCTCAGGAGGCACGTGGTGTACAGGGAGATTCCCCGGGACACCCGGTAAACATACACCACAAGTTTACACACAAGGTCATTCAGAAAATATTTCAACCCAAACTCTGCCATGGTCTGAGGTATTCCTCTTGAGATAATAGTCAAAAAGTTGGCAAAAGTCAAGTGGTTTACAATCAGGTCTTTGGGCATCAAATTCTGTCCAGTAAATACAGAGTAAAAGCAATAATGAAGTAGAAGCAGCCAGTTGACTAGGATTCCCACAGCAGTCTGGGAGAAGAAGAAAATCGCCATTACCAAGTTCTCAGGAATCATTCTCTTTACATCTAAAGAAAGGATAAATTGTGCTGGAGAGATGGCTCAGTGAATAAGGCATTTCCCCGCAAAGCCTAACGGCCCAGGTTTGATTCCCCAGTATCCAGGTAAAGCCAGATGCACAAAGTGGCGCAAGCATCTGGAGCACCTTTGCAGTGGCTGGAGGTCTTGGCACACACCCATTCTCTCTCTTGCTCTGGCTCTCTTCTCTCTGTTTCTCTCTCTGCATGCAAATAAATAAATGTAATACTAAAAATAATAAAAGGGCTGAGGAGATGGCTTAGCGGTTAAGGCACTTGCCTGCAAAGCTAAAGGATCCAGGTTCCATTCCCCAGTACCCACATAAGCCAGATGCACAAGGTGGTGCATGTGTCTGGGCTTCGTTTGCAGTGGCTGGAGGTCCTGGCATGTCCATTCTCTCTTTATCTGCCTCTTTCTCTCCCTTTCAAAGAAATAAACAAATACATAATTGTTTTAATTTTTTGTTCATTTTTATTTATTTATTTGAGAGTGATGGGGAGAGAGAGAGGCAGATAGAGAGAGGGAATGGGCGCGCCAGGACCTCCAGCTACTGCACACAAACTCCAAACGCGTGCGCCCCTTGTGCATCTAGCTAACGTGGGTCCTGGAGAATCGAGCCTTGAACCGGGGTCCTTAGGCTTCGCAGGTAAGCGCTTAACCGCTAAACCGTCTCTCCAGTCCCCTTACCTCCAGCCTCATAAATATTTTTTTAAAGTTTAAGAGTAAAGGAGCTGGAGAAACGGCTTCGTGGTTAAGGTGCTTGCCTGTGAAGTCTAAGGGCCCATGTTTGACTCCAGATCTTGTGTAAGATGAACAAAGGTGAGACAAAGATAAGGTGGCACATGCCCAATAGATGGCTCAAGCGCCTGGAGTTCGCAGTGGCTGAGACCCAGGCACAACCAATTCTCTGTGTGTGTCTCTCTCTCTAAAATTAAAAAAAAAAAAATTAAAAATAAAGATACTTTTATTGACATCTACAGATCCAGGAGATAAAACTTAAAGTGGGAATAACTTTCATTAAATTAGATTAAGTTAAATAGTAATGCCTTCATTAACTTTATAAATATTTTCCAAAGGTAAATACATCATCCAAACATTTGCTGGTTGTATTATTAATGCAGATTTATGGTGATCCCAATGGTTCTTATATGCATTCGATGAAATTTAATGATAAAGACATTGCATTGCTCTCATGTTTTAAATTTTCTGTCGTTTAATCTTAATAGTTTCTGTTTCTTTGTTTGTTTGTTTGTTTGTTTTCCAAAAGAGTCTCACTCTAGCTCAGACTGACCTGAAACTCACTATGTACTCTCTGGGTGGCCTCCAATTCACAGTGATCCTCCTACCTCTGCCTTCCAAGTGTACCACCATGCCCGGCTCTTAATGGTTTTATCACATATTTTTATACACAAGGTTAGGTCTATTTCTTTTTTTTTAATTCAGTGGAAACTTCGTGTGGACACATCATGTGTTGGTACCATCATTTCCCTCCTCCCTTCTCCCATTCCATTCCACTGAGAAGTCTCCTCAGCGGGGTTGCTGGTGTTCCGCATGGGGCTGTGGGTCATGAGTTGCGAGAGCAGCCGTCATCACTGTGGTGCAGGCAATGTGCTGGATACTCCGTGGCTCTTACAATCGTTCCAGCCCCTCTTCTGTCATGTTCCCTGAGCTACAGGGGGTGACTTTTAAGTCTATTTTAGTGTTTTATGTAACGTCTATTTCATAGTCTTACTTTGTAACATATTGTTCTTTTCTAAATATATTTTCACATATTTATTTCAAGCAGAGAGAGAAAGAAACAGAGGAAATGGCCTTGCAAGGGTATCTTGCTACTTCAAAGAAACTTCAGATGCACGCACCGGCTTGTGCATCTGTCTTTACAAGGGTACTGGGGAATCGAACCCAAGCTTCCAGGCTTTGCAAGCAAGAGCTTTTAACCACTGAACCGTCGCTCCAGCCCAAAGATTATTCTTATATTCTAATCTATCCTTAAAAATAAAGATTTAAATGTTTCATATCTAATGGAAACAAACTGCTGATGTTTGTTTCACAATGCTTTTTATAAAAGAATTCTGATAGCATATTATGATAAAACTCATACTTAAGTCAATCATTTCATTAATCTGTGGGAAGTGACAAGCAATTCATCCAAAGACTGGGGACTAGCATGCCACACGGTGAGAAAGTAAAAATCTAGATTCATTAAAATCTAGATTCTCACAAGTGGGCATTGTATTTAGCAATGAGGGAGAAAAATTGACATAATTCCTGTCCAGCAATGAAAAAATTGCACTACAACTTGCTATCATTGAAATTATATAGGCATTAATAAGAAGAAATCAAAATTACTCTAATAAAGGTTTATTTTGATAACATGAAGAAAAAGTTTCAGGGCTGCAGAGATGAGTCAGCCATTAACACGCTTGCTTGCAAAGCCTAATGGCCTGGGTTCAATTCCCTAGTAGTGGCACATGCATCTGTAGTTCTTTGCAGTGGCAAGAACCCTGGCATGCTCATTTTTTAATTTTTATTTTATTTATTTATGAGAGAGAGATGAAGGAAGGAAGAAAGGAGGAAGGGAGCAGGCAGAAAGAGAAAGAGAGAGAATGGGCATGCCAGGGCCTTTAGCCAGTATTAATGAACCCCAGATGCATGTGCCATCCGGTGCTTCTGGCTCGCGTGAGTACTGGGGAATGGAACTTGGGTCCTCAGGGTTCGCAGCAAGCACCTTACCCACTAAGCCATCTCTCCATCCCCTGGCATGCTCATTTCCAATATCATGAGATGTGCAGAAACCATGTCCAGAAGCACAGTGGAGCTCTCAGTGACCTGCCACGGTGCTCCAGAGGTGACGCTCTTCGCTGAACTCAGACTCTGTCCCCTCTGCGCCTGGTACTTTTCCTGCTACATGAGTTGCCTTCAGAAGACTCCCTGGCAATATTCATTGTTAAGCAGAATGATCGGGGCTATTCCTTCAGTTTCCCAACATGTATCTCTCACCTCCCTTCTAAAATCCTGGGCTCATATCCAAATATACTCCATTGATTCAGGATATACCAGCGCTGATACTTAATTACTTTGCATTTCCTGAATGCCTCACAGCTTTTCTGGAGTTATTAAAAGAAATCATCTAGATGATCTTATTTTTTAAATCCATTCTCATGAAGAGCCAAAAGAGAAAAAAAATAATAACTGGGCGCTGCAAGCAAGTCAGGAATCCCAGAATTCTGAACGGTGAGATGCAAAGATAGGAAATTTGAGGACACTGGACTGAGACATCTCTATCTTGCCTCTAAGACTCTCAAGCCATTCTGGAAGAGGTGGTGGAAAGAATGTAAGAGCCAAAGAAACAGAGAAGTGCCAGGGAAAGCACACCTGCAGGTAACCGTGAGAACTGTTGCCTCTAAGGGACTTTCCTCAGGACAGCAGAAACTACCTACCTAAGCCCAGCATTGCATGAGGGCAATGGGGACCTCGAGATATGAGAGATGCTAGGTGGAAATAAGAAAGGATTCAGTGGAGGGAGGGTCAGGGAGGGTGAAAATCAAGGGTGTGGGGAAAGGTTATACGATCATGGCATATTACCTATGTGTGTAGAAGTTGTGCGTAAAAAGTTAAGAAAGAATTTGAGTGCAGCATAGGCTACACACGCTAAGACCCTGTTTCAGAATCCATGTTCCTATACTGTGTACATTGCCCCATTCAGTTTTGAGAGTTAGTGATCACAGTGCTATGACATCTACTTCAATATATCAGCACTTGAAATACTTGAAATGTACTTGAAACTTACAAGAATATAGATGTAAACAATTGTTGTGTGTGTATAATTTAAGAATAGTCCTTTTTGCTTGTTTTTGGAGGTAGGCTCTCACTCTAACCCAGGATGACCTGGAATTCACTCTGTAGTCTCTGGCTGGCCTGGAACTCACAGTCATCCTCTTACCTCTGCCTTCTGAGTGCTTAGATTAAAGGCATGCACCACCATGCCTGGCCAGAATAATCTATTTTAAACAAGAAGAGAGGGAAGAAAAGAGTGGTGGTAGAAAGGGAGATTTCCATCCTAAGAAGCAGGCATGGTACCACATGCCTTTAATCCAAGCACTTGGGAGGCAGAGGTAAGATTGATGTGAGTCTGATGCAAGCCTGGGACAACATAGTGAGTTCTAGGTCAGCCTGAAATAGTGTGAGACCCTGACTCAGGAAAAAAAAATCTGGGGCTGGAGAGATGGTTTAATGCTTAAGGTATTCTCCTGCAAAGCAAAAGGACCCAGGTTCAATTCACCAGGACCCACATAAACCAGATACTCAAGGTGGCACATGCATCTGGAATTTGTTTGCATTGGCTGGAGGCCCTGGCGTGACCATTCTCTCTCTATATATGCCTCTACTTCTCTCTCTGTCATAAATACAAATATATATATAAAAAAAAACCTAAGCACTCAGGTCCAATTCCCCAAGACCCACGTGAGCCAGATGCACAACAAGGTGGCACATGTGTCTGGAGTCTGTGCAGTGGCAGGATTCTCTGGCATGCCAATTCTCTCTCTTTCTCTCCCTCTCTCTCTCTCGTAAATAAGTAAAAAAAAAAAAATAATTAAATTCTGGTAGCTTGTGAAAGAAATTGGGTTTGCCCAAGGTGAGGCAAGATGGACCCAGTCCCTCTGCACGCGGCAGGAAATAGGTTTCCAAAACCAGGCACCACTCTCCCTTCCCCTCCTCAGGGTATGTTACAGCTTCAAGATCGCCCAAGTCGTAGTGTGAAGGACAAGACTTACCTGCGTGGCGTGTGACGCCCTGAGGGCGGCTCCCACGGAGACGCTGCGTCCTCTCGGGGGCCGCGGTTAAACCATCCCTCACCCACAGCTGGACTAGTCCCTGGTCCCCTTCACCACTACACTGGTGATTTGCCAGCTCAGCTCGAGACCCATGATAGCATCCACGTGGGGCACTGAGGGCAAGTTTTAAATACTGTTGCCCCGATTACCTGTGAGGAAAACCAAGTACCAATTACATGAGTGAATGACTACAACGATTTACAAACAGTAACACCTAAGCATCTTGGTCAGTATTAACTGTTCTATGTTCACAGTGCTAGAATACTTACCTGACAAAATTGGGTTGTGTTAATGATCTTATTCCATTAACCTGTGCACTTACTTAAAATTATGAAATTGGGTAAGTCTCTTATGATTTTTGTTCTTCAAATTGTTTATTTTTGTTAAATAATCCAGCAAAAGGCCTTGCATAGTGGCACATACCTTTAATCCCAGCACGCAGGAGAATAAGGTAGGAGAGTCACTGTGAGTCCAAGGCCAGCCTGAGACTACATAGTGAATTACAGGTCATCCTGGGCTAGAGAGAGACCCTACCTCAAAAAAAGGAAAAGTTTATCTTTTTGTGCTGGAGAGATGGGTTAGCTGTTAAGAGGCTTGCCTGCAAAGCCTAACAACCTTGGGTTGGTTCCCCAGTATCCATATAAAGCCAGATGTACAAAGTGGAGCATGGAATTCTCTCTTGCTGAAGGCCCTGCCGCACCCATCCTCTCTGTCTGTCTCTCTTCTCTCTACTCTCTATCTCTATCTCTCTCTCCCTCTCTCTCTACTTGAAAATAAATGAAAAATATTAAAAAAATAATAATAATCTAGCAAATGTCTATTTCCTTAGGATTACTTGCCTTAGTGAAAAATTTGTGTGTGTTTGTGTTCTATTTTATGTTTAGCAGTATTTTTTAAATATTATATTTGACAAACATTTTCCCTAGATTGAAAGCCATTTTGCTTCACGTAACAAGTTACAATTATATTCCATTGTTGTTTGTGTTCTTTCTAAGTGTGTTTAAATCAGGCTACAGTTTGACATAATTTCAATCTTACAGAAAAACCACAATCTCTATATACTTTAAACCAAATTCTCAACTTTTTGAAAATATTTTATGTATTGTGTAGGTCATATGTTTCTTTTTGAATAATTTACTGTACATTTCTTAAAACCAAGGGCATCATATTAGAAAAGTATGGAACAATTGTTAAGGCGTTAGTTTTATACAGTCTATTCTAGTTTATAGGAACTATTCAAAATTTGCCAACAATCCCTCCAATAATAACAAGGCCATTTATGACATAAAACAAAACATCAGGGTTGTAGAGATGGCTCAGCAGTTGAAGGTGCTTGCTTGCAGAGCCTGGTGACCCAGGGTTCAATTCTCTAGTATCCATATAAAGCCTGATACACAAAGTGACATGTGCATCTGGAGCTCTTTTGCCCTCTCTCTCCCCCTCTCTATAATCTATCTATCTCTAAAATAATTTAGAAAAATACTTTAGGAAAAGAACACATTGTAGTCAAGGTTCAGATTAGGATCACATCTTGTAGTCAGCGCCCACTTCCCTTTAAAGAATAACAACATCCAAAACCATGTTTTCAAAATATGCTCCAATAAAATATGATAACTAAAGCACTCAAGAAAAAAATAATGGATACTAATAATATACTAATAATATATGCAAATGGGTTTTAGTTGATAGCCAAGGGATGCTTTCTCTAGTATGCAAAGAGTTCCCAGTAGAACTCATTAGAAACAGACAGAACATTGTAGCAGAGAAGCCCCAGGAAAACCAACCTGATCAGAAAAAAAAATACTGAGAAACATCCAGTTTCATGATGTTATCAAGAAAAGAGTAATGATAACAATGTGACTTAATAATAAAACACATGAATATGAACATTTTTGTGGTGTCACAGTACATTTTCTAAAAAGGATGTGAGAAATGGTATTCATGGTAAGTGTTTTGTCCATACCTCAAAGAACATGCAATTATCATCATGAAACTCCATTGAGAATATATTTCTATTAAAATAAAACTATACTTGTGTAAAAACATATGTGAAAGAAAAATTGTTGGTACCATGTTATACAGAGGGGTAAGTAGAAGGCAGAGGGCCCATTTCTAACTCATGACTGGAAAACATAGGAGGATTACTATGAGTTTGAGGCCAGCTTGGGGCTACAGAGTGAGTTTCAGGTTAGCCTGGGCTACAGTGGGACCCTACCTTGATAAACATTAAAATTAGAGCTGGAGAGATTGCTTAGTGGTTAAGGAACTTGCCTGCAAAACCAAAGACTGCAGGTTCAATTCCCCAGATGCACAAGGTGGTGCATGCGTGTGGAGTTCGTTTGCAGTGGATACAGGAGCTACTGCACCCATTCTCTCCCCTGCCACACACACTCTCTCTCAAATAGATAAATAAAACTAAACTAAGATAAAATGCAATGAAGTCCAGATTATAAGAGATGGCAGGATATGCATCTTCATCATTATGGGAGAAAACTAACAGAATTGCAGAAAATGACTTGAATAATAGCAATTTTCTACCATATTTTTAAAGAAATGGATTTCAAAGGACATTAGCCACAGAATTCTAATAAAGATTCGTATTTCTAAACATAAAATAATCTCTGAGTCATGATGTCAAGAGTGCGGGCAAACAGGAGCTGAGTCTATTCTTTCAACTATATCACTTCCCTTAGACTAACATGTACAATTCCAATGTGAGGTAGAACAGAGGGCAAGAGCAATGAGTTTAGGGCTTGAATATGACCAGGACCCCCCCCTGATTTGCTTCTGGAATCCTGAGATCATAACCTAAAGCTCCCTTCAGAGTCAGCGTCCACCAAGAATGACAACTAGTCAATAGTTTTTCCCTGTTTGGATTTCTAGGGAAAATACTAGGCTAGGAAAGTGGCCCAGAGGGTAAAGCGCTTGCTACACAAGCATGAGACTGTGAGTTCAGATCCCCATCACTCATGTAAAAATATGAATGTGGCAACGCATGTCTGCAATCCCAGCATGGAGAGGCTGGAGGTACAAGAATGAGCACATCGGGACCTCTAGCTACCGCAAATGAATTCCAAATGCATGTGCCACCTTGTGCATCATGCTTTATGTAGGCACTGGGGAATTGAACCTGTGGCCTCTGGTTTTGAAGGCAAGCACCTTAACTACTCAGCCATCTCTCCAACCCTGAAAAAACACTTTTAATCACTGCAATTTGGAAAATTATTGTAGTCTTAATGAAGATTTATTTTTTAATTTGTTTTCTTTTTCAAGATAGGGTCTCACTCCAGCCCAAGCTGACCTGGAACTAAGTCGGTAGTCCCAGGCTGGCCTCAAACTCACAGCGATCCTCCTACTTCTGCCTCCCAAGTGCTGAGATTATAGACATGTGTCACACGCCCACCCTACTGCTGAATGATCATATGATTTAATAGTGTCTATGTAAGAATTGTTCCAAGTCAAGATATTGAAACAGGGCCTTCAACTTAAGACTACACTAATTGTCAAAACTGCAAAGATTAGAAGGGTGAAGTTGGGCTGCAGAGATGGCTTAGAGGTTAAGGTATTTGCCTCTGAAGCTTAAGTACCCAGGTTCAATTCTCCAGTACTCACTTAAACTAGATGCACAAGGTAGTACATGCATCTGGAGTTCGTTTGCAGTGAAGAGGCCCTGGCACACCCTTCCTCTCTATCTGCCTCTTCTGTTATCCACCCTTTCTCTCTATCTGCCTCTTCTGTTATCTCTCTCTCAAAATAAAATATAGTGTGCAGTTGATTAATAGAAAATTTAAAAAGCAAAATATTTGGACATATAAGATTATCATTATTGTTAAATCTGATTTTTAAATATACCTCTAAATATAAGTGAATCACAATTAAAATTATATTCAAATTTAATATTTTACATATGAATAATAGATATAGAATACATCACTGTAATGTCAACCTATCAATTTAAACTTAGTTTTGAAATTTCAAGGAAAACATGGAGGAATTCAAACTAAAAAACATTTAGCTTAATGTAATGCAGTATAAGTTCAACATATAAATTTAAGGAACATAAAAAGATATATGGAGCAATTCAAACTCATAAATACATTTTAGGACAACGAAACAAAAATAAATGTTAAATAGATAAAGAGACATACCAATATTTCTTAACTATTCTTCACATCAAATGAAATTCTAGTTAACCTTTTGAAATTAAAATTTATTTTATTTATTTTATTATTTAATTTATGCAAACTTGCCAGAGAGAGTGTAAGAATGGACGTGATAGGGCCTCTAGCTACTACAAAAGAACTCTAGACACATATGCCACCTTGTGCATCTGGCTTAAGTGGATAACGGGAAATGCAACCTGAGCCCTTAGTCTTCACAGGGAAGCTTCTTAAACATTAAGCCTTCTCTCCAACCCTATTTAAATCTTTTTTAAAGAATTTTTTTAAATTGGTCTCTTCTTAAAGTCACACTGAAAACTCAAGAAGAATTTGGGCAGAGATTTTTATATCGTTTATCTGATATAGAGTCATAAAAAAATCAAGTATACCTACATTAGCTAATTAATTATTTTACTTATTAATTAATTATTTTAAAAATTATAAACTTATTAACATATAGGTACAAGCCCTGAATATATTTCCTTCCTCAGCAAAAATCACAGACAGCAATAAAAATATTAAAAACATTCAAAAATCACCCATAACTAGGAAAATATAAGTCAAAATATCTAAAGTCCATCTCATTCTATCCACTAGACAGATACTAGCCAAACAAACAAATGAAAATAAAGAGTGGCAGAAAGGACTTGGAGAAATTGGATCCCACATGTGACTTGGTGGGAATGAGAGCTGTAGACTCTGTAGGACCCATTTTGGAAACTTCTCAACAGTAGTAAAAATAGTTTCTACATTGCCATACAGCTAGTCTATTTTTTTTTTTTTTTTTGAAGTAGAGCCTCTAGCCCAGGCTGGGCTGACCTGGAATTCACTCTATAATCTAAGGCTGGCTTTGAACTCACTGTGATCCTCCTACCTCAGCCTCCAAAGTGCTGGGATTAAAGGCGTGTACCACCCATCCAGTTCACTTCTACTTCTTTGCATGTCAATCCAGTAACTTGGAAGCAGGTTGTTAAGGAGATGCTTCTTTTACCTTCACATGTCAGCATTATTCAAAATAGCCAAAAGCAAATCAAGTGTACATCAATAGATGAATGGTTAAACATAATGCATGAATACACATGTAATATTGTTTAGTATTAAAAGGGAAAAAATTGACAACTGCTACAAAATTCAATTTCTGTTGAAATAGAGACCTTTCCATACACAATGTTGCTTACCTTTATCTTCTGGGGTGTGTTATAATGTTTGTGGCTCTGAAACCTGAAGAAACAACATAAAATGTGAAGAAAACAGGCATAAAAGTCAGTTTTAAAAGAGTCAGTAATTATATTCTAAAAATTGCTTTATTTATTTATTTTCTTTTAAAGTTTTTTTTCAAGGTAGGGTCTCACTCTAGCCCAGGCTGACCTGGAATTCATTCTGTAGTCTCATGGTTGCCTTGAACTCATGAAGAACCTCCTACCTCTGCCTCCTGAGTTCCTGGATTAAAGGTGTGGGCCACCACACCCAGCTTAAAATTGGTTTTAAAAACTACATAGAATTTTTTCAGGCTGGAGAGATGGCTCAGCAGTTAAGGCACTTGCTAGATGCCAGATGCACAAGGTGATGCATGCATCTGGAGTTCACTGATTGCAGTGACTAGAGGCCTTGGTGCACCTATTCTCTCTCTCAAATAAATATTTTTTAAAACTTTTTTATGGCTGGAGAGATGGCTTAGCGGTTAAGAATCTTGCCTGCAAAGCCTAAGGATTTAGGTTCAATTCTTCATTACCCAAGCAAGCCGGATGCACAAGGCAACACAATGTACCGGGGTTCCTTTGCAGTAGTTGTAGGCCCAGGTGTGTCCATTCTCCTGTCCTCTCTTTCTCTCCTCTCTCTATCTCTCAAAGTAAAATGAGAAAAAGTCAAAATAGAGCTGGGTGTGGTGGCGCACACCTTTAATCCCAGCACATGTAAGACAGAGGTAGGAGGATCACTGAGAGTTCAAGGCCACCCTGAGACTACATAGTGAATTCCAGGTCAGCCTGAGCTAGAGTGAGACTCTACCTCAAAAAAAAAAAAAAAGGCAGATAGAAAGAATGGGCATGCCAGGGCCACGAGCCACTGAAAACAAATTGTAGGCACATGTGCCATCTTATGCACCTAGCTTTATGTAGGCACTAGGGAATCAAACCTGTATCCTTTGGCTTTGCAGGCAAGTGCCTTAACCACCAAGCCAACTCTCCCACCCTAACATTTTTCTTTAACATTTATTTATTTATTTGATAGAGACAGACAGAGAGAGAGAAAGAGAATGGGAGCATCAGGGCCTCCAGCCACTGCAAAATGCACGTGCCACCTTGTGCATCTGGCGAAGGTGGGTACTGGGAAATTGAGCCTCGAACTGGGGTCCTTAGGCTTCACAGGCAAATGTTTAACTGCTAAACCATCTCTCCAGCCCCAAGTTTGGTTTTTTGAAAGAAAAACTATATAAAAAATTTTAACAACTCCATCCTTGACGGGGTAACTGCAAAATATGACATGGAGCAAGATAAGAAAGAAAGAGAGCACTTGTAAAAAAGAGGGAAAGAGGAGCCAAGCGTGGTGGCACACACCTTTAATCCCAGCACTCAGAGACAGAGATAAAAGGATTGCCATGAGTTTACTACCCTGAGACTACATAGTGAGTTCCAGGTCAGCCTGGGCTAGAGTGAGACCCTGCCTCAGAAAACTAACTAAAAAAAAGAGGGAAAGAGGGAAGGAAGGAGAGAGAGAATGAGAAATGAACATAAGACTATATCTGGTTTATGTTAATGTCTTTAAAGAAAGAAGGTTTCTATCTAAGATCTCCTGACATCAACATGAATCACTATCTTGTCATGAATAAAGAAGAAAGCCACATGAAGAGAACAAGGACAGAAAGACACTCAAGTGACTGGACTGAGGTGTCTTGTACAGGAAGTTCAGGAAGACACTCTGGAGACTCCCTCATGGAAGTTTGTTACAGACACACAGTCATTTAAATAAATCTTATGAGACTGAGTATTACTAAGGTGTTAGGAAGATAATGAATGGCTGACAGAGTATAAGACAGGAGAGACTAACACAGCACTCCAACATGAAGTAGGAGAGGGAGATAGAAATAAGAGCAAACATGGGGCTGGAGAGATGGCTTCACTATTAAGATGTTTGCCTGCAAAGCAAAAGGACCCAGGTTTGAGTCCCCAGGACCCACATTAGCCAGATACACAAGGTAGCACATGTATCTGGAGTTCATTTGCAGTGGCTGGAAGCCCTCGTGTGCCCATTTTCTCTGTCTCTCTCTCCCTTTCTCTCTCTCTCTCTCTCTCTCTCTCTCTCAAATAAATAAATAAAAATTAAAATTAAATTAAAAAAAGAGCAAACATGGATCATATCGGGTCACAGGTTAAAACCCATCAAGCTATGGCACATTGCTAGAAAATTAGATGAATAAAGTTATAGTCATGGTGTTCAAGCATAGAAAGTGGGCTGGAGAGATGGCTTAACAGTTAAGCGCTTGCCTGTGAAGCTTAAGGACCCCGGTTGGAGGCTCCATTCCCCAGGACCCACGTTAGCCAGATGCACAAGGGGGTGCATGCATCTGGAGTTCATTTACAGTGGCTGGAGGCCCTGACGCGCCCATTCTCTCTCTCTGTGCCTCTTTCTCTCTCTGTCTGTCACTCTCAAATAAATAAATAAAAATAACAACAAACATAGAAAGTACCAGTATATCCTATTTCATAATAAAAATCATATTTGAAGTCAATTTCCTCCTTGGCCTTTAAAATAATGACAATCCATCCAAAAGAATGGGAGGGGCCAGGTGTGGTGGCTCCTGCCCTTAATCCCAGCCCTGGGGAGGCAATGTTAGGAGGATCACCGTGAGTTCCAGGCCGGCCGGGAACTACAGAGGGAGGTCCAGGTCAGCCTGGGCTATAATGAGACCCTACCTGGAAAACAAAGCAAAAAAGTTTTATTTTGAAGAATGGGAATGGGAAGGTAGAAAGACGAAAATTGAAATCTAGCTTCAAAATTCTAACCTTACACAGCTGGTTCACTGCAAAAAGACTTTAACAAAAATGGAGAAAAAAAAAAATGACAAAAGCCCATATTAGAAATTAACCACCAAATACTTTATCTGAGGTCATTGAAATTAGATGAGTCCTAGAGAATAATCACAACAGAATTCTCATAAAGCACCGTTTTACAAAGCCAGAAAAGTGTGCAGCCCAGGTGTCAGGTGTCATGAGAGCTGCCAGGAGGCAGAGTGGAGTCACACAGAGAAAAAGAACTTCAGAGGAAGTGGTCCCAGGCACACCCTGTTGTGTGCTGTGCTCAGTGATCCTCACTCAGCTCGAGCTCCTGCCTGGCCTGGCTTTTCTTTTCTTTCTTTTTTATAATATATATATACATTTATGTATTTGACAGAGAGAGAGAGAGAGAGAGAGAGAGAGAGAATGGGCATGCCAGGGCCTCCAGTTGCTGCTCCAGATGCATGCACCACCTTGTGCGTCTGGCTTACATGGGTTCTGCGGAATCGAACCTAGGTCCTTTGGCTTTGTAGGTAAGGACCTTAACAGCTAAGCCATCCCCCCAGCCCTGGCCTGGCTCTTCTACCTGTCTTGTGTTTTTTGTCCTCAGGAACCTATGAAAGTCAATTGCTGGACAGTGAGCAAGGGGAAGGGCTCTTTCAGTGGGTCAGAATGGGACAGCCCCCACTTTTGCTTTCCATCTGTAATTCTGAGCTCATGTTCTTAAAGTCTCCGTAATTTCAGGGTTCACAAGAAATGGTCATTAGTTAACAGCTAGTTTTCTCAATTTGAATTTCCATCAATCCTTGTTTTCCTAGTTCTCACTGTAAGGTTAAAGATAACTCTTTTTCCCTCTGATATCCCTTAAAATGATTGAAGAAGGTATTTAACTCCCTAAAAGGTGGGTTTTTTTTTTTTGCAAAACTAACTGAAATAATAATTTTACACACACACCAATGCAGTCTTCAAATAGCCAATCACACTCATTATATCAGTTCAGTATTCTAGTATGCACCTTTTCGCATTTACTTACATAAAGCCTTCTGATACAAAATGTGCAAATCTCTTTTTTGAGATAAAACATTTATCTTAAAGAAGAGATTTTTAACAAGGAATCATGTAAAATTCATTCTTATGCCTGTGGTTATAAGATTGGTGAATATTAATCCAGAGAACAGAGAAGAGAATAAGATAAGAAGGGAAGAACAACTTGGCCTTAAAGAAGGATGAGAGCAACTCTGGAACTTGTGAAAGGAATGGGGTTTGTGCTAAGCAGGGAGTGTTGGAGACAATCTATGCTGTGCCTGGCAGGAAATAGCTCCCATTTCATGAGAAAGCCTTCTTGGAGTCTCACTTCCAAAACCAGCAAGATAGTCATTTTCCCTTTCCACATCTATCTCTAATTCTCTACCTGTGTCTTGGCCAGAAAGGAAGTTACTCACCTATACACCCTCTCCATAGAAGACGGTTATAGTGAGAAAGGTTGAAACTCTCCTGTCATTGGGGCTCTGGCCCCTGACTTAATGGGTTTATTATTCTACAGTCTACTCCCCTACCTGACCACCAATTTTCAGCTCAACTTTGCATCTATGACAGCATCTACATAGGGGATTGGCGGTAACTTGTAAACACTTTGTCCCAATTACCTATCCGTTCTAAAAAGTAATAATTACATGTGCAAATCCAGAGACACAATTAGAAGAAGTCGGGAGCAAAACTTTTGCAATTCCCTATAGTGCACAGGGTCTAACAGGGAGGGGCCCAATGGAACAGATGCCCAGTGCTAAGAAAGCAGATGAGAGTTGCATGGTCTTGTCGAGATTCAGAATAGCACTAGGAACTTTCCCCACCATATCCATTATCCTGTGAAATTCAACTGTTTGGAGGAAAACCAGAATTGAGGGGAAACAAACAGAAGCCATATTTTCAGTATCTCCCTTCTCCCTAGTTCTTCCTGGCCCATTAATGTGTTGTGTAGCTCAAGACCTTTCATTTTCACCATTATGTGCACACGAAACAACTTATATGGAGGCTTGATAGGTGGTTTCCTATCCAAAGCTATTATGAAGGAGACTACTCTGTGCTTTCTTATAAGGAGATCCCAGTACACACATGCACACTTTGAAAATATAAACTTAAGGTTAGAATCACTCAGTGTAGGGGTATGCTTTCTCAAGATAATAGCAATCAGTTTTCTAACATAGTTACAATTGACATTCCCAACATAGAGATTTAAGGAATTCTTGGTGATATAGTTCTTTTTCTTTATCTTTTGATATTTTTTATTAACAAATTCCATGATTGTAAACAATATCCCATGGTAATGCCCTCCCTCCCCCAACATTATGCTTTGAAACTACACTCTCCATCATATCCCCTCCCCTCTCAATCAGTCTCTCTTTTATTTTGATGTCATGATCTCTTTTCCTTCTATTATGATGGCCTTGTGTCAGCAGCATCAGGCACTGTGAGGTCATAGATATGTAGGCCATTTTGTGTCTGGGGGAAGCATATTGTAAGGAGTCCTACCCTTCCTTTGGCTCTTACATTCTCTCTACCACCTTTTCTGCAATAGACCCTGAGCCTTGGAAGGTATGATAGAGATATTGCAGTATTGAGCACTCCTGTCATTTCTTTCTAGCACCATGATGCCTTCTGAGTCATCCCAAGGTCACTGCCATCTGAAAAGAGGTTTTCTACAACAGTGAAAGTAGCATTAATATATGGGTATGAATATTAAGAGAAGTGCTTACTGGGCAGTGTGAGAAGCATAGTATATACATGTAGCCAGACAGAAGCAGAAGTTACACCACTAGGGCTCATGACTACCCCTGTTTTAAGTATTCATTATCAGGGATGTCTTCTCTCCCATGGAGCAGGCCTCCAGTCTAATCAGAGGGCAGGTGGTTTCCACCATGATAGACATGCCACTATTGCACCCATTGACTCATTTGGAGTGGCTAGCAAAAGTTAAGACTTGCAGTGTTCATTGTTGAGGATCCTCACTGGTGGTTGCTCTCTCTCCCATTGAACTGCATGCAGGATGGCTTCTTCCAGCTTTCAGTCAGCTGGTTTACATGGAGGAGGTTATCAGCTCAGTTCTAGCAGGATTTCTCAGTGGCCTTGCAGCCCAGGTATGTGGAGTCTTCAGCAAAAGGGTCTTACCATCTATTCCTGGTGGGAAACCAAGGACCTTGGCAATGGCCTATAGTGTTTGGGGGGCATCAGGGACCTTCCTGCCTAACAACTCACTGGAAGGTATCCCATCCCGAGCACTGAAACTTTTCTAGCAACAGTCTATGGCTCCTGAATGTTCCATTGTCCGAAGTAGTAGGTTCCAATATAATTTATTTATATCCTCTTAGGTTTTTATTACCCCTCCTTCCACCTTTACTTTTTTTTTCTTCCCCTGACCTCATTTGGGCCTTTTCACCTCCATTAGTCTATTCTCCTACTTACATATATATGATACCATCCTATTAAATACCCCAATCCCTTCCTTTCTCTTCACTTTATATGTTTTTCCTAGCTTACTGGCCTTTGCTACTGAGTTTTCTTCCTACTCACACAGAAGTCCACTCATCTGTAGCTAGGATCCTCATATGAGAG
Source organism: Jaculus jaculus (assembly GCF_020740685.1). Classification (NCBI taxonomy): domain Eukaryota; kingdom Metazoa; phylum Chordata; class Mammalia; order Rodentia; family Dipodidae; genus Jaculus; species Jaculus jaculus. Next base: position 10,220,025 of record NC_059115.1, on the reverse strand, counting down.
AGAACATGTGGCACTTGGCTTTCTGGGCATCGGTTACCTCACTTAGTATAAGCCTTTCAGATCCATCAATCTTCCTGAAAATTTCATAACTTCATTTTTCTTTATCACTGAGTAGAACTCCATTGTATAAATGTGCTACATCTTCATTATCCACTCCTCAGTTGAGGGACATCTAGGCTGGTTCCATTTCCCAGCTATTGTGAATTAAGCTACAATAAGTATGGTTGAGCAAGTATCTCTTAGGTAATGAGATGAGTCCTTAGGATATACGCCTAGAAGTGCTATAGGTGGGTCATATGGTAGATCAATTTTTAGCTGTCATAGGAACATCCACAGTGATTTCCACAGTGGCTGGACCAGATTGCATTCCCATCAACAGCGTAGAAGAGTTCCTCCTTTTCCACATCTGTCCCTCTAATTACATATCTACTATACCCCCTCCCTTAATCCTTCCCTTCTCCTGCCTTCCTCATAAGCCCTATCTAGCTTCCTGGTCTCTGCTGTTTGTACTCCAACTCACATACAAATGGAAACATTTGTAGCTAAGATCCACGTACAAGAGAAAACATGCAGCATTTGACTTTCTGAGCATGGCTTACCTCATTTAGTATAAGCTTTTCTAATTCATCCAGTTCCCAATATTGTTTGCTCTTTATATCTGAATAAAACTTGATTGTGTAAATGTACCACATCTTCCATTTCCATTCAAGCAAGGTTGGTTCCATTTCCTTGTCATTGTGAATAGAGCAGCAATAAACATGAATTTGTAAATATTTCTTTAGAAATATATAGATTCTTTTGGGTATGCACCAAGGAATGGCATACCTGTATCATATGATAAATACAGTTTTAGGTTTCGAGGGAACCTTCCCACTGATTTCCACAATGGCTGTACCAGTTAACATTTCCACCATCAATGGAGAGGGTTTCTCTTTCCTCTCACCCTAGACAGCATTTATGGTCATTTTATTTCTTGATGGTAGCCATTTATGACAGGAGTAAGACTGACTCTCCAAGGCATTTAAATGCATTACACGATGGCTAAGGATGTAGAATATATACATTTTTAAGTTTAGAGAAACTTTATTAGATTAAGAGAAGGAAAGAGGAGACATTATAAAGAGTGACTGCCTTGGGAAGGTGGAGAAGGGGATGCAGGGCAAAGCCCAGAGTACTGAGAGCTCCTACCCATGAGAAGGCATAAGGGGGTAAAGGCCCCATGGGAAGTTTTAAGTAAATGTTTTTATTTATGTTCATTTATTTATGAGAGAGAGGATGGGCATTCTAGGGTCTCTAGCCAATGTAAATGAACTCCAGACACAAGTGATACTGTGGTGGTTTGATCAGGTGTCCCCCATAAACTTAGGTGTTCTGAATGCTAGGCACCCAGCTGATGGAGATTTGGGAATTAACACCTCCTGGAGGCAGTGTATTGTTGGGAGCAGGCTTATGAGTGTATAGCCAGTTTCCCCTTGCTAGTGTTTGGCATGCTCTCCTGTTCCTGTTGTCCACCAAATGTTGGTGAGAAGGTGATGTCCACCCTCTGCTCATGCCATCGTTTTCACCTACCATCATGGAGCTTCCCCTCAACTCTGTAAGCCAAAATAAACTTTTTTCCCACAAGTTGCTCTTGGTTGAGTGATTTCTGGCAGCAATGTGAACCTGATTGAAACAGTAAACTTGGTATCAAGGAGTGGTGTCATTGCTGCTTGAAACCTGACTGTGTGGCTGTGGCCTTTTGGAGATGACTTTCAAGAGGACTATGGAAGGATTTGAAATCTTGGCCTAAGAGATGTCTTGCAGTGCAGTAAGTACAGCTTGATAAACTCTTCTGGTCTGAGTTAAAAGACATGAATGCAGTAAGAACTGAGAACTGTGAGAAAGAGCTTTGCCTGGACTGGGCTAAAAGAAGTCTGTGTGAGAGGCTTGCTGTTGTACATAGTCCCTGATAATTTATGCAGGGCTGTATTGTGTAGAAATGGATGGGCCTGAGCATAAGGATATGATATGGCACAGAAATAAATCTTTGGGCTGAAACTTCTGCCATTCAGTTGGAATTGTGTGAGAGATTACAACCTTTGAGATTGGTGAGCTGACCAGCTTTGGGACAACAGGAAAAATGTAGACTCTTTTGAAGGAACCTGAATGCTCAAGGGGTGTCCTGTTCTTCAAAGTCTACTTTAGTCTCCCCTGAATTAACAAATTGGCAACCTACCTGGTATTATGGAGTATAAAAAATTCAGGAAAAAGCTGGTCATTGAATTTGCAACAGGGTCTTGTGATTTGAAAATGGCCATGAGCAGTGTGAAGCAGGTGTGCTAAGAGTTTCCTGCATGGAGATCCCATGGGGCCATGAGGATGGACTTTAGGGTGCAGGGGAGACCCAGTGGAGCTGCCAGAACAATGAGATGGCTTCTAAGTAGAGCTGCCAGCCCTGGATGAAATTTTCTAGGACTCTGAGTAGCCCAGCTGGAGGGGCGGAATTGGAACTCCAGAGACTTGTTGCTGGTTAGAATTATCAGACTTAGAGATTTGTCACTGGTAGAATTGCTGGACATGGAGGCACAGAGTTTTATGTTTGACCTGGTTGTTTTAAATCTTGTGTATGTATTGGTTGAATATTTCTTTGCTATGCCCAATGCCATCTTTTGCAGTGTGAATGTTTATTTTGTGCAACTATGGATTTTTTAGGGAGATTTTGACATTATGGCTGAGTTAAATGACCTTGGACTACAGGGATGATTGAACATCTTCGTGATTATTAAAAGTTATGGAGACTTTTAAAGTTGGGATGAACATCTTGCACTACTATATACTTTTATAAAAACATGTTCTACTTATTTATTTATTGGAGAGAGAGAGAGAGAGAAAGAGAAAATGGGCATTCTGAGCCTCCAGCCACTGCTAACAAACTCCAGGTGCATGCAGCACCTTGCGCATCTGGCTTACGTGGGTACTGGGGAATCAAACCTATGCCCTTTGGCTTTGAAAGCAAATGCCTTAACCACTACTCCATCTCTACAGTGTGCTATACACCTTTTCTTGAGACAGAGTCTCGTCGGCCTGAAGCTCACCAATCAAGATAGACTCGCAGCCAGCAAGCTCCAGGGATCCTTTGTCCACTTTCTCCTTACGCTGGGATCACAGATGACAACACCAAGGCCAGCAATTTCATTTAGGTTTGAGGACTGAATTCAGATTCTCACACTTGTGAGGCAAGCAATCTCCTCAATACAAGGAATTATGTTTTCTTGCTGATTTTGATCCCATATGAACAATGATATTATCACTATTTTATCATTTATTTGAGACTTAGATACGCTTTCTGATGCTATAAAATTTATAAATTTCCAATATTAGGATAGATTTCCAGGATTTATTATGTCGGTACAGTACAATGTTTTGACATGTATATTTATTTCAAACACACACACATACCTCTCTACTTGCATACACACATAATGATCAGGAAGTCTTTTGCTGAGTCTTTAGACAAAGTCATGTGCACAAGATGTATTTTCTCATGGACATCTAAACATGGCTTGATGTCATTTATAACAATTCAACTTACATAATAATTTGTATAATAAGATGTCTCGACTGGGTATGGTAGTGCACGCCTTAAATTCCAGCACCCAGAAGCAGAAGTAATATGATTGATGTAAGTCTGAGGCTAGCTTGGAACTATACAGAGTGAATTCCAGGTCAGCCTGGACAAGAAGGAGACCCTACCTTAAAAAAAATGTCTGTGTACTAATAAAATTCTTCCTATTGGCTAGGAAATTATGAAAGAGGGGAAAAGTGCCTTCACCATTCTCTATGACACAGGAATCAGTCATAGGGATTCTTGATATTCTTACACTGCTTAAGTTAATTTTATGTTGTTGTGGTTTTGTATTATGTGTGTGGAGATATATATATATATATATATATATATATATATATATATATATATATACATACACACACACACACACACACACACATACACACACATACATATACATACATACATACATACATATATATACATATAATATACATACATATATATGTATATTAGCAATGTTCACAGTGTATATACAGTCATGGTGGTACCATTTTGAGCCTACTGCTGTCCTCTCCCCTCTGCAGGGACCCTCTCTGTTGGGGAATGTGGATTGTGCATTGTGGAGGTAGCCATCACTTATGGGTAAGAAGCAGTGTCTCTGTTCATAATGTCCCAACATGTAGCTCTAACAATCTTTCCGCCCCCTCTTCCACAAATTTCCCTGAGCCATGTTGGGATCATTTTAGGTGGACTTCAGTGATGAGGTCTTGAGACCCTCTGTGTCTCTGCATTTCTGGTTTGGTAGGAGGTGAGTGTTCTCTGTGTCTATCTCCTTCACCCTTATGCTGGTACCAGGAACACAAAGAAAGCAGCACTCTTGCTCATTTCCCCAATTACTCTATGGTTTATCTGGGGTCCTGGTGAGGTGCCATGGGCTGATTCTCTCTTCAGGATTGTGTCCATCTGAAAAAGTGAAGCAAATTCTCTCACAGAGAGTGAAGTCAGTACCAGATAAATGGGATAACCATTATTGTTTTAGAGAGAATTTAATAGGTATAGTCACTTTTGGAGCTCACGATTGGTGGGGGCTTGATAATGGAGAGTGGGCTCATGTTTTGGATATGGTCCTGACTTGGTACCCAGCTCCAGGTATGGATTCCATTCCACTGAGTGGTTCAATTAGCCAAACCAAAAACAGTTGGTTACCCACCATGGCTGTGTGCCACCATTGCACTGTGTGGGCATCACACTGCTGAGTAGCTTAGACCATGAGTTGCTTGGACAGATGTTGGTAATATTCCCCCAGTTGCTCATGTACCACCTTCTGGCACTAGATGAGCTGTCTGTGGACCGACTATCTTCCAGATTCCTGCAAGGTCACTCTTATCTTCCATACCAACAGCATATGGTGTCTTTGGCAGTAGGTCTCACCACTCACCTTTGGTGGGTCCTCAAGTACTCTGACAGAAATCTGTCTTCCTTTGGGAAACCTTGTATGTCTCTCTGATCAACAGCTCATTGTGGATGTTAACCACATTCTGGTACTGGGAGTTACAGGCCAGTGCCAAAGGAAAGAAGGAAGGAAAAGATAGGTCATATAAAATAGAGAGAAGAGGGAGAGAGAGATAAGCAGAAGAAGATTGAGGTTAGACTTCATCATACCCTCTCCAGGGCCCTGTGATTCAGGTGTTCCTTCTAAGGACCTGATGAAGGTTCAGCCATTTAGTCTGTCTTTAGGATATAGAATTTTATGGCACCATTATCATTTGGGTCCAATTTTGTGGCCCCCCCACCCTTACTCCCCCTTCCTGCCCCACCCTCCCTATTGTCTGATCTTCCAGATGCTTATTAGGCATGCCAGCATCTCAGGCAGATACAGGTCAGTATCCACAGATGAGTGGGACCATGCGACGATTATCTTTCTGTGCTTGGGTGAGTTCACTGAGAGTGATCTGTTCCAAGTTTGACCAGTTTTCTTCAAATTTCATTGTGTCAGTTTCCCTTACTGCTGTGTAGAATTCCATGCTTAAGTTAATGTTGATGGTTCTTCCTGTCTTAATCTGTCCCACTAAACTGAAGTACTAGCACCACATTCAGTCCTGTGCAGGCCCACAACATGTATAACAAAGCTGTCGCCAGTCCAGCTATAAAATTTTGGTGTTATTCTTTGTGTGGTGCCTGCTGATGTTAGAAGTTCAGCAAGAACACAAAGGCATCACTCACCATCACAAAATCTGTTGTAGACTCTATCATGGCTGACAAGACTGTCTGCCTATGTTGTGACTGTAGTGTCTTGTTCAGAGACAAATCTTACCCTTACACAATGGACAAATATCATATCCATACATAAGAAAAAAAAAACTATCAGGATTTGTCACACATTTATATAATTTATCTCCTCCTAGAAGTAGGTAAAAATAGCCTGGTGGCAGAATTGTTGTTACTGATGAGAATAAAGGGGCAAAGTGTAGGGAAACATATTTCTATAATTGTAGCCATGTTTATTGCTCTTCTCCTTGGACCATTGGAGTATGTCATAAAGACTAAGAAAATGGAAGAGACAAAGTAGCAGGAGACGAAGGTGCACACCAGAATCAGGATGGCTTGGGTGGCTCTGGCCACAGGGGAGACTCTTGGGGAGGGCTGGGCAGTTTGAATATACTTGACTTGTCTCCTGTGTCTGTAGAGGATATTCACCATGGTGACACTAGAGTAGGCCATGAGAGCCAGACACAGACCATCAGACATGCACAGCACGGCCATGTACAGTATCGTTGCCATGGTGCCAGAATGAAACCATGAGCAGTACCCATAATCTCCTGTGTTGGTGCCATTTTTGTGGTAACTCGGGGCTGCCACTCTAGCTGGAGTCACGGCGTTTAGAAGCAGATGCAGGAGCCAGCTCAGCAAACAAGAGGGAGACATGTGCTTTGTGGCGCTGTATCTAAGGTTCCCCCACCTGGTGTTGCTGGGGCTGATGGTGAGGGCTTGGAAACAGCTCAGGAGGCCCATGGTATGCAGGGAAACACCCCGGGACACCCGGTAAATGTACATTACCAATTTACACCCCATGTCATCCAGGAAATATTCCAACCCAAATTCTGAGATTGTCTGTGGAATTCCTTTAGAGATAATCAAGAAGAAGTTGGCAAAAGCCAGATGTCGGATAATGAGGTCTTTGGGCATCAAATTCTTCCTGGTGAACACCAAGAAGACATAATGACAAAGTATTAAGGAATTGCCCAGGATCCCTAATGCATTCTGCAAAGATAAGAAAATTCCTATTGCCATGTTTTCAGGAAGCATTCTCATTCCTATTCAACAAATACATAAACTTATTTGCATCAACAGACTTGGGATAGACTGTTGTGAGTGTCAATTATCTTTATGAAAGGTTGCTTAACTTGATTCAGTGGTTGAAGGATTTACTTGCAAAGCCTAACGACTGAGTGTCAGTTCTCCAGTGTCCATGTAAAGCCAGACGCACAAAGTGGCGCATGCATCTGAGATTTTTTTGCAGTGGCTCTGACTGAGGTTCATCCATTAGTGGTACCAAACTGTGGGTCACAATAATGAACTTGGTTTTTGTCTGTAGGGAATACTTAGGAAGGAACTAGGTAGGACTATGGTAGAGTTGGACTTTCATTTAGCAACAGCCATGTCTGACACGATAACGTCACATGAGGGCTCTAAAAGGATGAACCATAACCAAAATACAAGTGATGGCAAAAGCCAAACATACTCACATGTGTTTTTTAGAAGCTGATGGCCCCATTCATAACAAGCAATATTTGTGTGGTCTTGAAGATGACAAGTAAATTAGGATCTTTATATCAACCTCCAGTGGTTTGTTTCAGTGAAAGTAGAGTGAGCAAAATGTCAGTCATATCTCAGAAGAGCTTACGTAGCATGAGATAAATCATATACCTGACATGTTAAGACCTTTTAAATAACTTGTACAGCTATTCAGTCTAATTCCTCAAGCTTACATGAAATTCTCTATTTAATAATGTAATGGATAATCTTCCTATGGTTCTACCATGTGTGAAATAATTTATTTAACTATTATCACTAATCTGTTTTTCTCCAGCTGTGACCCAGCTATTGAGACACAAAAATAGAGTGTAAAAGGGTTCCAGGAGCACATGGCTAGCAACTAAGCGGAATGAAAAGAGTAAAGGTATTTTACTTCAAGATATCTAAGATAAGGGCCTGGGGGTCCCTCGATGGGTAAAGTGCTTGCTGTGTAACTCTGAGCCCCAGAACCTATGTAAAAGCTAGAAGCTGGAGCAGATTTCTAGGATCCCAAGTGCCTACATTGAGGAGGAAGATAAAGACAGTAGTATGTCTCAGAAGCCTGTGGACCAGCTTGTCTGGCACACAAAGCTGTGATTAGCAAAGACAGTGAGAGACCTTACCTCATACAGGATGGAAGGCTGGGACTGGCAGTGCCCCACACACAATGTGACCTGTGCCCCCACTAACACACAGGGACACACACATATGCACACATCGCTCACATATATACCAAATAAAAAACTTTAATCATGTTAGCATAAGCAGGAAAATGTAGCTCACTAAGAAGGTTATTGGCTAGATATGCAAGGCCCTGAGTGTCATCCTGAGCCTAAAAAGATATTTATGATTACGTGGCAGCTGCATACATTGAGAAAATAAATCAAAAACGTATTTCAGTTCTGAAACAAATAAGTTGATATCTACAATCATTTGTTTTTACCTTTTTATATTCAAAAACAGAGGACAAAGTATCTTTAGATCTTATTCTACGTCTTTGATTTTTTTCCCCATAGAGATGCCAAGTTCACAACACATTTGCTGTCACAGATTAAACATTCACCGTCTTCCATGCAATTTGTAGTGTCTGAACAGAGAACTTCTCCCATATGGGCCACATGTATTATCATTTCCAGATCTCTGCAAGGTGAAGACATAACTAAGTGTTTTCAAATTATGTTAATACACATATTAACTAATACACAAACACAGTCTGTAACTGGGGGCTGGGGAGATTTCTCAGTGGTTAAATAAATATGTATGCTTGTAAGTGAGTTACAAAGGCCAGGTTTCATAAGTTTGGTAAAGTTGGAATACTCAAGCAATGAGACGTCAACTACATAAACTATGTTATATATGGAGAGAGAAGGTGTGTTTGTAACATCCAGGCTACCCTCCTGAAAGCAATGAAAAACCCCATCACTTTGCTACAAGCCAATCCACATGAAGAAGAATGCAATCCAAGAAATAACTGCAGGGCTGGAGAAGATGGCTCAGTAGCTAAGGAGTTTGCCTGCAAAACCAAAGGACCCCAGAACCCACAGAATCTTGATGCACAAGGGGGCACATGCATCTGGAGTTCCTTTGCAGTGTCTGGGGATCTAGTTTGCCCATTCCCTCATGTGCCTCTCTCTTAAATATATAAATGAATAACAAGTTAAAATTAAAATAATTAAAAGCAAAAAAGAAATGACTGCAGATTCCCTTCTCAATAAATTGAAGGTTAGTACATGGTTGCATATTCATTTAATAACTCTTTGTGATTAGCTGTTAACACAGGTTCAAGAAAATGAACAAAGGTGTAATGCAAAGTCACAGAGAAGCACACAGACCACCAACACACAGACAGAAGAAAAGCAGAAGAACTGAAAACATGAACTGTGTTAGATCATTGATATAAGCTTTTAAATTTAGCATATTTCTAGAACTCCTATGTTTGAGACCTTGTTACAATGATAGTTTACTTACTTGGAAAGCACTAATGAGTCGAGTTTTCTCCTTTTCTTTGTTTTAAACATATTTTTATTTGTTTGCAAAGAGAGAGACACATTGGGCGCACCAGGACCTTTGGCTCATGCAAACAAACTCCAGACACCTACATCACTTTGTGCACCTGACTTTATGTGGGAATCACATCCAGGCCACCAGGCTTTATAAGCAAGCAAGCATCTTTAAACACTGAGCCATCTCCTTTGCCCCTTTTTCTGCTTATTGTGACTTTTCACACAGGAGCATACTGTAATTTTGTCATAATGCTCTTCTATGACTTTCTTTTCCCTTTCTCTTGCCCCCTCCTACTAAACCCCATTCTTCTTTCTACGTAGCCTCTCTCTTAATATGATAACTTTTTTGTCCTCTCTCCTTCAGCAAAGTCCAAATGTAGATGAGCTCAATATTATCCAGGCTTGATTTGTGTTTTCTGATCAAGATCAAATTTCAGTTCAAATTTTTCCTCAACATGTAGAGATTAAGAAGTAGGTGGAGGGCTGGAGAGATGGCTTAGCGGTTAAGCGCTTGCCTGTGAAGCCTATGGACCCCGGTTCGAGGCTCGGTTCTCCAGGTCCCACGTTAGCCAGATGCACAAGGGGGTGCACGCGTCTGGAGTTCGTTTGCAGAGGCTGGAAGCCCTGGCGCGCCCATTCTCTCTCTCTCTCCCTCTATCTGTCTTTCTCTCTGTGTCTGTCGCTCTGAAATAAATAAATAAATAAAAATTTAAAAAATATTTAAAAAAAAAAAAAGAAGTAGGTGGATATGGTGGCACACGCCTTTAATCCCAGCACTCAGGAGGCAGAGGTTGGAGGAGTTCTGTGAGTTCAAGGAGAAACCCTGACTTTACTGTCCGCCAATAATAGAACAGCCATAATTTTTGTGGCACAGTGACAAAGAGATTGTTGTTAAAAGAGAATCATCACAATAGAGTGGTAAAAATGACTCAGTATGGACTGTTGAGATGGCTTAGTGTTTAAGGCACTTGCCTGCAAAGCCAAAGGATCCAGGTTTGATTCCCCAGACCAGAAGCACAAGGAGTACATGTGACTGCAGTGTGTTTGCAGTGGCTAGAGTCCCGGGCATGCCCACCTCCTCTCTCTCCCTCTTCTTTCTGTATCTGCTTGCAAATAAATAAATAAATAAGAAAGTGTTTAAAAATTTGCAAGTTACAAACATACATATTTCTCCTATTAATTTTACAGCCAGTAATGTTTAATCAACATAAGAGTTCAGGGTTGGAGGGATGGCTGTAGCAGTTAAGGTGCTTGCCTGCAAAGCAAAAGGCTCCCAGGTTGGATTTCCCAGGACCCACCTAAGCCAGATGCACAAGGTGGTATATGTGTCTGGAATTTGTTTGCAGTGGCTAGAGGCCCTGATATGTCCATTTTCTCTCTCTGTCTCTCTCTCTCTCTCTTTTCCCCTGCCAGCCCTCTCTCAAGTAAACACATTTTTTTTTAAAGATAAGAATTAAGAGACTAAGTTAAGGAAGGGAGAAAGAAAAGAAGGAAATTTAATTATAATGGAGAATCTCTCGCAGTGTTTGAGAGAAATCAGGTTTGCAGTGTGTGTGAAGGTCAGACACAGTCCATGCTGCCCCGAGATGAAAACAGCTGATACCATGTGAAAGCCAATTAATGGCTGGGGAGATGGCTCAGTAGATGAAGCCCCTGTCATGCAAGCATGAGTACTTGAGTTCACATCCTCAGAATCCATAAAAGCTGGATGTTGTGGTGGAAGTCTAATCCCAGCCTGCTCACAGGTGAGACAGCCTAGCCAATGTGGTAGTGAACAATGAGCACCCTACCTCAAACAAGGTGGGAAGTGAGGACCACCACCCAAAGTTGTCCCATGACCTCCACATGCACTGCGCCATGCACTTGACCACACACACACACACACACACACACACACACTCCTGTAACAAAATCCCATTCAGGTTCCCTCTTCTAACACCAGCAACAACTTCCCTCTTACCTGTCTATGAGTCTTGAGTTCTTGTTACCTGTGCAGGGCTCTGAAGGGAGAAGACACTCACTTCTGCGACACAGCGATGGAGGGGCACGATGAGAGGCTGAGGCTGGTGCAGAACTGAGACAGGCACTTTCCCTGTCTTGCAGGGTAATGATTCCCTGGCTCCGTTTCCCAGCAGACTAGTGATTTTCAACTCAATCCCAGACCCATGACAACATTTTCACAAGGGCTTGAGAGCAAACTTTTAATCACTGGTGTTCCAATTTCCTGTCATCAAAGCAAGTATAAAATAACATGAACAAATGGGAAGACGCAATTAGGGGTCGGGATGAGAACTTTTCTATGAGTCTTGAGGATGCTCAAAGTGTCACAGAGAGGAGTGCAGAAGAAAGAGAAATTCAGTGCGACAAAAAGACGAGATAGTTACATGACTCCATCTTGAGACAGCCTTTCCCTACCGTCTAAAACCTAGGAAGTTAAATATCTGAAAAACAAATCCCATACTAAGGGGTAGGTGGGAAGGACATGCTATGGATCTTTCCTGTTTTTCATCTTTCCTACCAACACGCTCCAAAAGATTTGTCCATCTTTGGTGTATAGCTTGTTTGTTCACTTTCATGCTGTGAAGGACTCAATAAAACAATCACATATATTACATATTTCAATAATAAAAACATATAATTACATGTAATGATATATAAGAAAATATTATATTACCACAATACAGTATAAAATACATTTATTTAAAAATAATATATAAAATACTATATATCAAATATAGCAGTAATACCTATATAGTAAAACATAAAATTTTATAGAGATGATTGGTGGCCTCCTCATAATAGAAGCGCTTATGAAGGCACTTATTATGAGCTGTCCTGTAATTGAACATTGGTGCATCTGTGTATGCACTTTGAAGGCGTGGGAGGCATTAAGCATTGCTGTGCTTTGGGACGTCTATCCCTAGAGATTTTGAAACTGATCACAGCAGCACTTTCAGTAGCAACATCAGCAGGTTCTCATGGATCTGTGTCCTTGTTGCATATGGTGATAACATAACTTTTTTTTTCTTTGTTTTAAAATAAAAGGCTAGTGGTAAGACCCTATTGCTGAAGACTCCATACACAGCTGACACGTAAAATCGAACGGCATGGCTGGAAGCCAGGAGTCAGTCAGTCCCCAGACAGTCAGCGTGTCTAGTGCCAGAAGGTGCTACATGGGCGACTGGGGGAAATGACCAATATCTGTCCAAGCAACTCATTGTCTAACCTAATTAGCAACAAATAACCTGGTGTGATTCCCATACATCTACTGATTTTTGGTTTGCCTTGTTCTTCTTTTTCCAAGGCTTTAAGGTGAAGCATTAGGTCATTTACTTGAGACCTTTCTAATTTTTTAATATAGACACTTAAAGCTATGAATTTCCCTCTTAGGACTGTCTTCATTGTGTCCCAAAGGTTTTGGTATGTTGTGTTCTCATTATCATTTGTCTGTAGGATTTTTTTTTTTTTTTTTTTTTTGGATTTTTCAAGGTAGGGTCTCACTCTAGCTCAGGCTGACCTGGAACTCACTATGTAGTCTCAGGGTGGCCTTGAACTCACAGCGATCCTCCTACCTCTGCCTGCCAAATGCTGGGATGAAAGGCATGCACCACCATGCCTGGCTTACTCTATGAATTTTTTTATTTCCTTCTTGATTTCTTCAGTGACCCATTCATCATTTAGTTGTGCATTGTTTAGTTTTGATGATTTTGTTGTGTATGCTCTATAGGTTTTCTTGCTATTGATTTGTAGCTTGATTCACTTGTGGTCACATAAAATGCAAGGAATTATTTCAATTTTCTTGTATTTGTTAAGATTTGCTTTGTGTCCTAATATATGGTCTATTTTAGAAAATGTTCCATGTGTTGCTGAAAAGAATGTGCATTTGGCAGCATTTAGATGATATGTCCTGTATATATCTGTTAAACCCATTTTGTCTATGCTTATTTAGCCCAGATGCCTCTCTGTTTATTTTTTCTCAGAATGACCTGTCAATTGATGAGAGTGAGGAGAGGTTCTTTCCAGGTTTAGTCCTGGTGGTGGTCTAAAGGATTCCTGTATCTGTATTGGCACCTCTTTCACAATTTGGGGGAAGTTTTCTCCCATGATTTTGTTTAAAACACCTACTATGTCTTTTGAGTGAAAATCTTCTCCTTCTACTATACCCTTAATTCTTTTATTAATATAAGTTATTTTATTTTTTAAATTTTTTGTTCATTTTTATTTATTTATTTGAGTGTGACAGAGAGAGAGAGAGAGAATGGGCGTGCCAGGGCTTCCAGCCACTGCTAATGAACTCCAGAAGTGTGTGCCCCCTTGTGCATCTGGCTAACGTGGGTCCTGGGGAATCGAGCCTTAAACCGGGGTCCTTAGACTTCACAGGCAAGCACTTAACTGCTAAGCCATCTCTCCAGCCCTACCCTTAATTCTTATGTTTGATCTCTTCATGGTGTCCCAAATATCTTGAAATTCCCATTCATACGTTCCTATTAGCTTGCCTTTCTCTTTGTTGGACTGTATTAGATCTGCTAGCTGGTCTTCTAGTTTAGATATTCTGTTCTCTCCTTCATCCATTTTACTGGTGAGATTTTCTACAGAGATTTTTTTTTTTTTTTTTTTCATTGACTGTGTTCTTCATTGCTACTAATTCTCACTGGTTTTTCTTTATTATTTCTATTTCTTCATTTATGTCTTGGTTTGACCTCTTTATTTCATTTAAATTGGTTTCCTGTGTCTTCTTTGATTCCTTTGATTTTCCTCTTTCATTCCTTTGATTTCCTAGTTGACTTCTTTGAACATATTTATAATCATTCTTTTCAAGTCTTTCACAGGCATTTCCTCTAACTCATTCTCACTGGAGGTCATTTCTGACACATTAATACTTTTTGGTGGAGTTATATTGTCTTAATTTTTGTTGTTTCTTGTGTTATAATGTATATATTTTTGCATCTTGGATTAATTTAATGCTTGGGTTTTCTAGTTAGCTGTAGTATTATTAGGTGTATCAATCAATCTGATGTTATATATCTTGAGGGTAGGAGCCTAAGGTGTTAGGTGTGGCTCTTTAGACTCTCAGAGTATCTACAAAAGTGACCCTTGATGTTGGTTTGCCTGCTCTGAGAGTATTCAAGAAGGCTGAGTGAAAGAAAATGTAGGCAGATTCTAAATTTAACTAAACTATGTATATATCCAGTGAATAACAGCACAGAGTGTTTATGCAAGAGTAGGTGTAATGATAACCAGATCCTCTAAGAAATTCACTGTCCCTTATGAGGTGTGTTGCCCCACACCCTTAATCCTGTCAACTAGGAGGTTAAGATTTCTGGTCTGCTGAGGGTTCCAAGTCAGCTTGTGACCAAGTGAGACCCTTCCCTAATGAACAACAGAAGAGGATACAAAACTACTATAAATCAAGAGCCAATAAATAACAAGCCAAAAATATAGCTTATTTAAGAATGGCAAATTCGACCACACATCAGATTTAACATATAATTTATGCTGATATGGAAGGTGCAATCAGCACTTTTGGTTCAGGCCTATATACCAGGTTTATTTGCACATACTGACCTGGTATAATCCCAGTTACCTTTTGGCATGATTTTGGTCTCAGTTATGCTGCACTCCTGCTTGGGTCCCTTTTTGGTGCACTGTGGGTTCAAGTAGGCTGGCTGGGTCACTGGATTGCTGCTCTGGTTGCCGGTGCTGGGTGCTATGAATCTCCCTTCCCCAGGTCTCTGGTGCTTGCTGGTGCTTATGCTGGTGGTGGGAAAGGGTAGGCTGTTGATGGTGGCTCTAGTTCTCTCACTGGTCCACATGATCTTCTACTTCATGATCTGCTCCTCCACTGTTCACTGAGGTCCTCCCTTCACATTTCTTGAGTTTATGGGGAGCTCCAGTGTGAGTGGAAAATCCCCTCACCTGGCTTTTTTGCGGCTCAGGCTGAGCCTGGCAGCTGTGGCTCCACGGACCTGGTGCCTCCACTGCTGGAGCTGCTTCTGCCTGCCTGTGTGAGCTCTGTATGCTCTGGATCTCTCCTACTTCTCTGCTGCCATTGGTAATTTCTTATACACCTCACTTTTTAGTAGAAGAGGGTATTTTGGTGGGTTTTTATTGCGGGGGGGGGGGGCTTTTTCTCCCCTAGGCTTCTTTGGCGTGGTTACTACACTACCATCATAACTGGAAGTCCAGTATAATTCTTTAGAAAGTGATGAGTTTTGGCTGGCATAGTGAGTTCCAGATCAGCTCGTGCTACAGTGAGACTCTGCCTCAAAGGAAGGAAGGAAGGAGGAGGAGGGAGGGAGGGAGGGAGGGAGGGAGGAGGGAGGGCAGGGAGGGAGGGACGGACGGAGGGAGGGAGGGAGGGAGGGGAGGGGAGGGGAAGGAAAGGGAAGGAAAAGGAAAAGCAAAGGAAAGGAGGAAGAAAGAAAGGAAGGAAGGAAAGAAGGAAGGAAGGAAGGGAGAAGTGTTTCTGTCAAGGCACAGGGACCATCATTGAGGAACAGGTGCCTAAAAGAATGTATGAGCCAGAGGAAAGGGAGGAATTCTTGGTAATACTATCTTCCAGACACAAAGTGGCTATAGTATTCATGACCTTACAGTAGCTGACACTACCTACACAATACCTACATGACAGGAAGGAAAAAAAAAGATGACATCAAAATAGAAGAGAGACTAGTTGGGAAGAGGAGGTATTCAGTGGAAGGGTGATTCTGGAAAGGGAGGGTGGTGGCAAAGTATCACGGTCGAGGTATATTGTCTATACGTCTGTCATACGAAAACGTTTAACATAATTTTAATTTCTCTTATTTGGGAAAGAGAGAGAAAGAAGAAAGAGAGGGGGAGGGAGAGAGAGAGAATGATTGCATCAGGGCCTCCAGCCACTGAAAATGAACTCCAGATGCATGTGTCACCTTGTGCATCTGGCTTACGTGAGTCCTGGGAAATCAAACCTGGGTCCTTTGGCTTTGCAAGCAAATGCCTTAAGCCCTCTCTCCAACCCATTCTAACCTAATTTTATTTCCTTCTACACTATAAATGAACAATATGACTGGAGCACTTTGGAGAATGCTGGCTGGCTTTTATTTTCTTTTACTTTGTGAATCAAAATCCATTTACTATTGTTATATAACAAAATGTTCATCTTTTTAACAATATAATTAAAAAGATATAACTTGCTGTTTATTAAGCATACTGTGTCATTAGTACTTAATGAATGTACGTGCAGTATTTGATACTATATGTAAACTAAACCCATTTTTTGAGTAAAAAAAGAAAGTATTTTGTTATTTCAAAAATAAAATGTCACCACTCCAGCAGCATTTAAATCCAAGTTAAGTTAAAATTCAGATATATTCTGTTTGGTATCTAGGCAATATTTAGGTACTTTAAATTGTTACATTATAATTCTTTGTTTTCCTTTTTTGTTTTTTAAGTTTTTCAAGGTAGGGCCTCACTCTAGCTCAGGCTGACCTGGAATTCACTATGTAGTCTCAGAGTGGCCTTGAACCTCACTGTGATCCTCTTACCTCTGTCTCTCAAGTGCTGGGATTAAAGGCAAGAGCCACCATACCCAGCCATTATAACTCTTTGAAAGAGTTTACATTTTCTCTTTTTCAACAACAGGTTTGCTTGGCTCAGAAATATGCGAAAATATGCATATGGTATAGGAAAATAAAAAGGCAAACATTGTAAAGCAGCCATTTAGGGTGCAGCAGTCATATAAATACCTCACCAATATCTGTATAATGCTAGAAAACTCCTGGCTGGCTTTTTTATAACGTCCTCACTGGTGAGTGAAACAAAATCTTGACTTGGCTGGATTTTCTTTTTTTTTCAAGGTAGGGTTTCACTCTGGCCCAGGCTAACCTGGAATTAACTATGTAGTCTCAGGATGGCCTCAAATTCACGGTGATCCTCCTACCTCTGCCTCCTGAGTGCTGGGATTAAGGCATGTGCCACCATGCCCAGCTTGGCTGGATTTTGAATCATATAGTCTGGTGGTTTGATTCAGGTATTCCCCCATAAACTCAGATGTTCTGAATGCTAGGTTCTTGGCTGAAGGCATTTTGGGAATTAGAGCCTCCTGGAGGCAGTGTGCTGTTGGGGGCAAGCTTATGGGTGTTATAACCAGTTTTCTATCGCCAGTGTTTCACACACTCTCCTGCTGCTGTTGTCCATGTGATGTTGGCCAGGAGGTGATGTCCACCCACTGCTCATGCCACTGTTTTCCCCTGCAATCATGGAGCTTCTGCTCAAATCTACAAGCCAAAATAAACCCTTTTTTCTTCCCACAAGCTGATCTTGGTCAGGTGTTTTCTGCCAGCAATGCAAAACTGACTGCAACACACCTAGGAAGCGCATCCATGGGGACTGATGTGAGGGTGTTTCCAGTGAGGTTTAATTGCGGAGGGAAGCAGCAGCCTGGATGCGGGGAGCACCTTCCCATGGGCTGAGATCTTGGGCCAAGCAAAGTGGTGACAGGGAGAGAGTGGACTGAGCACCAGCCTTCATCTCCTGCTCACATATTTGGCTTACAGTCTCAAGGTCCATGATAGCAGGGGAAAGGTAACAGAGCAGAGAGGCTGGACATCACCTGCATCTCAGCAGGTGGACAATAACAGCAGAAAAGGAAGCTGACAACACTGGTAAGCTAGGAGCTAATAAACCTCATGATCCGCCCTCAGGGACATACCTCCTGCAACAAGGCTCAACCTCCCGAATTGCCACCAGCTGGGGAACCAGGTGTTCGGAACACATGATTTTACGGAGGTTATCTAACGCAAACCACAAAACCCACCTACAGTGTGGTATATGTTTCTTTCTTCCATCACACGGGCATCAACATTTCTTATTATTTTTTTTGTAATTAACTTATTTATTTGACAGAGAATGAGGGAGGGAGGGAGAGGATGGGCACGCCAGGGCCTCCAGGCACTGCAAATGAACTCTAGATGCATGCGCCCCCTTGTGCATCTGGCTAACGTGGGTCCTGGAAAATTGAACCTGGGTCCTTTGGCTTTGCAAGCAAACACCTTAACCCAATAAGCCATCCCTCCAGCCCTCTTGTTATTTTCTTTTGTTTTTTCTTATTTTTTTGTTTATTTTTATTTATTTATATGAGAGCAACAGACAGGAGGAAGCAGAGAGAGAGAGAGAGAATGGGCGCACCAGGGCTTCCAGCCAATGCAAAGAACTCCAGACATGTGCACCCCTGTGCATCTGGCTAGCATGGGTACTGGGGAATCAAGCCTCAAACCCGGGTCCTTAGGCTTCACAGGCAAATGCCTAACCACTAAACCATCTCTCCAGCCCATGTTTTCTTGATGATAGCCTTTTTTTTTTTAATTTTATTTATTTATTTGAGAGCGACAGACACAGAGAGAAAGACAGATAGAGGGAGAGAGAGAGAATGGGCACGCCAGGGCTTCCAGCCTCTGCAAACAAACTCCAGACGCGTGCGCCCCCTTGTGCATCTGGCTAACGTGGGACCTGGGGAACCGAGCCTCGAACCGGGGTCCTTAGGCTTCACAGGCAAGCGCTTAACCGCTAAGCCATCTCTCCAGCCCTTGATGATAGCCTTTTTGATAGGTTAGGTCTAATATCAATGTATTTTTACTTGCATTTCTATAATTGCTAAAAATGTTTAATATTTTCCTGTATTTATTGATCTATTGTATTGCTTCTTCTGAAAACTGTTCAATTGACTTGCCCACTTATTGATGAGTTATTTATTCTACTGATGTTTAATTTTTTGGTTTGTTTTTATGTATTTATTTGAGAGTGACAGAGAAAGAGGCAGGTAGAGAAAGAGAGAGAGAATGAGCATGCCAGGGCGTCCAGCCACTGCAAACAAATTCCAGACGCATGCACCCCCTTGTGCATCTGGCTAACATGGGTCCTGGGGAAATCAAGCCTCGAACTGGGGTCCTTAGGCTTCACAGGCAAGCATTTAACCGCTAAGCCATCTCTCCAGCCCATGATGTTTAATTTTTTTATTCCTTATAGTCTCAATACCATTCCCTTTTTAGTTTACATTCTGTGGGCTTTCTCTTTACTCTGATAATTGTTTCCTTTGCAATGTAGCTTTTTTTATTTGCTACAATTTCATTTATCAATTCTTGCTATTATTTCCTGAGCCACCAGAATCTTATTCAGGAAATCATTCTCTATAGCTGTATCTTGCCATATTTGCTCCATGTTAGCATCTAGTAGCTTCATATCTTCATGTTGCTGAAGCTTAAGGTCTTAGATTCACTTTGAATAGATTTTTCTGCACTATGAGAGATAGAAATTTACCATATGGATATCCAGTTTTCCAAGCAGTATTTGTTTAAAAAGAGAGAGAGAGAGAGAGAGATGTGGGCTGGACAGCAGTTAAAGGCACTTGCATGCAAGCCAGACAACCTGCATTTGATTCCTGAGTATCTATGTAAAGCCAGTTGCATAAAGTTACACAAATGTCTGTAGTTCATTTACAGCAGCACTTGGCCCTGATGTGCCCATTCTCACCTCCCTCTCCCTCCCTCTCCCCCCACCTCTCTCTCTCTCTCTCTTTCTCTCTCCCTTTCCTTGCAAATGAAAGTAGAAATATTTTTTCTTAAAAAGATGTATTGTGGGCAGGCGAGATGGCTTACTGGTTAAGTGCTTGCCTGAGAAGCCTAAGGACCCTGGTTTGAGGATCGATTCTCCAGGACCCACGTTAGCCAGATGCACAGGGGGGCGAATGCGTCTGGAGTTCATTTGCAGTGGCTGGAGGCCCTGGAGTGCCCATTCTCTCCTTCCTCCCTCTCCCCCTCCCTCTCTCTCTCTCTCTCTCTCTCTCTCTCTCTTGCTCTCAAATAAATAAAACTTAAAAATTAAAAAAAAGATGTATTGTAGCTGGGTGTGGTGGAGCATGCCTTTAACCCCAACACTTGGGAGGCACAGGTAGGATGGTTGCTGTGAGTTTGAGGCCAGCCTGGGACTACACAGTGAGTTCCAGGACAGACTGGGCTACAGTGAAACCTTACCTTGGAAAAACCACAAAAGAAGTAGAAGGAAAAGGAAGAAGGGGAGGAGGACAAAGGAGAAGAAAAGTATTTTCTCTGATGTCACAATTGAAATTTATTTGGGTGTAGATGTTTGAGTTTATTTCTAGGTCTTCTATTAATTAATTTCCATGTCTTTTTTTGCTAATCACATGCCATTATATCATTATGACTATTCAGTGTGAAATCACATACTGTGATATCTTCACAATTACCCTCAGGGATTGCTTTGGTTACTTGGGGACTTTCGTGTCTCCATATACATTTTAGGAATTTTTTTTCAGTTCTATGAATGATGTAATAGAATTTTGATGGACATTGCCATAAATCTCTAGATTGCTTTTGGTAATGTAGCCATGTACAAAACTTTAATTCTGCCAGCCCATGAAATTGTTATGTCTTTCATTATCTTCTTCAATTTCCTCAAGTTGTCATTCCAAAGATCTTTCACCACCCTGGTTATCTTTATTCCTAAGTATTTTTGAGACATCTATGAATGGGATTAGTCCCCTGGTTTATTCCTAAGCATGTCCATTATTAATTTGTAAAAAGATACTGATTCTGTATTCTGCCATAGTACTGAAAGTGTTAGATCTATGAGTTTTCTGGAGACGTCCCTGGGTCATTTAAGTATAAGATCATATTTTCTGTAAGTAAGGTTAGTTTGACTTCTCCCATTCTTTTTCTTTAGGTTTTAATATTTTTTATTAGTTACGTAAATAGTGAGCATTCAGCCAGGATGGTATCATTGTTAGCCTTCTCCCTGTCATCCTGCCATGAGGAGGGTGGGGGTGGCCATCAGTTATGGGGGAGAGGCAATGTCTTTGTGCATAATGACCCAACTTATGGCTCTACCAATCTTTCCACCCCTTCTTCTGTGAATTTCCCTGAGCCATGTTGGTTTCATTTTAGGTCTATTTCAGTGATGAGAGGTCTTGGAAGTCTCTGTGTCTCTGGATCTCTGATTTGGTAGGAGTTGAGTGTTCTCTGTGTCTATCTCCTTCACCCTTGTGCTGATAGCAGGTTCACCAAGAAAGCAGCTCTTGCTCATGACACCACTAACTCTATGGTTTCAGCTGGTGCCCTGGTAGGGTGTGATGGGCTAATTCTCTCCTCAGGTTCTGCATCCATTCGAAAAATAGAAGCAAATTCTACA
Source organism: Jaculus jaculus (assembly GCF_020740685.1). Taxonomy (NCBI): domain Eukaryota; kingdom Metazoa; phylum Chordata; class Mammalia; order Rodentia; family Dipodidae; genus Jaculus; species Jaculus jaculus. The sequence continues at coordinate 10,198,497 of NC_059115.1, read as the reverse complement.
ACAGAGAGTGAGGTCAGTGAAAGATACATGGATATCCATTATTAATTTAGAGAGAATTTAATAAGTGTAGGCCCTCTTGTACCCCACTATTGGTGGGAGCTTGATATTGGAGAGCAAGCTCATTTTTGGATATAGTTCTGACTTGTTTCCCCATTCCAGGTATGGGTTCTGTTCCACTGAGTGGATCCATTAGCCAAATCAAGAGCAGCTGGTAACCCACCTTGGATGGCTGTGTGCCACTATTGCACTTGTTTGTGCCACTATTGCACTTGTTTGCTGCTAAGTAGCTTATACCATGAGTTGCTTAGACAGATATTGGTCATTTTCCCCAGTCACTCATGTAACACCTTCTGGCACTAGACAAGCTGTCTGGGGATTGACTTTCTTCCAGTTTCTAGCCAAGTCACTCCATGTTCCGTCCTGACAGCATATGGTGTCTTCAGCAGAAGGGTCTTACCATTAACTGTTGGTGGGTCATCAAGTACTCTGACACAATTCTGTCTTCTTTTGGGAAACCATGTTTCTGATCAACATTCTTTCTGATCAACAGCTCATGGTGAGTGTTACCCACATGCTGGTACTGAGATTTATAGGTCAGTGCAAAGGGAGAAGGAAGAAAAATATTGGTAATATAAAAGAGAGGTAGATAAGAGAAGAATGAGGATAGTCTTTATCATACCCTCTCTAGGCCCCTGTGAATCAGGTGTTCTAAGTACCTGATGAAGGTTCAACTTTTTAGTATGTCTTTTAGGATGTAGGATTTTATGGTACCATTTCCATTTGGGTCCAGTTTTTTGGTCCCCTCCCCACACCCTCCACCACACTGCCCCTATTGTCCAGTCCTCAAGATGCTTATTAGGTATGTCAGCATCTTGGGCAGATTCAGGTTAGGAGCCACAGATGAGTGAGACCAGGTGACGATTATCTTCCTGTGATTGAGTGAGTTCAATGAGAATGATCTGTTCCAAGTTTGACCATTTTTCTTCAAATTTCATTGTGTCATATTTCCTTACTGCTGCGTAGAATTCCATCATGTAGATGTACCACATCTTAGTTATACATTTGTCTAATGATGGATATCTGGGTTGATTCTAGCTCTTAGCTATTATGAAGTGAGCAGCTATAAAGATGGTTGAGCAAATACCTCTGAGCTGAGACTTGGACCTTTTAGGGTAAATGCCCAGTAAGGAAATAACTGGGTCTGTTGTTACCTCTATAGTCATCCTCTTGAGGAATCTCTATATTGCTTTTCATGGTTATTGTACCAGCTTATATTCCCACCAACAATGAATGAGGGTTCCTATTTTTCCACCACCTTGCCAGCATTTGTTGTCATTAGATTTTTTAAATGTTTGCTATCCTTACTAGGGTAAGGTGGAAATCACATAGTTGCTTTAATTTGCATTTCCCTGATGAATAGGGATGCTGAACATTTTCTTAACTGTGTGTTTGCCATTTGTATTTCTTCCTCTGAGGACTCCCTGTGAAGTTCTCTGCCCCATTTTGTGAGGGGGTTGTTTCACTTTTTATTGTTTAGGTTTTTGAGTTTTTTGTAGATTCTAGAAAGTAGGCCTCTGTCCAAGGTATATCTGGCAAAATTTTTTCTCCCATTCTGTAGGTCATATATTGGCTCTACTTATTGTGTTTGTCTGTAAAAAAAAAAAAAAAAAAAAAAAAAAAAAAGCTTTTCAGCTTCCTGGGATCCCAATGGTTGAGTGATTGTTTAATTTCCTGAGCTAATGGGATTTTGTTCAAGAAGTCTTTTCCCACTCTTACATCATGGAAAGTCCCTCTTGGTTTTACTTCCAGTAGTAGCAGTTTCCAGTCTTATGTTGAGGTATTTGATCCACTTCGACTTGATTTTTGTGTATGAAAATGTGTGGATTTTCACTTTCTGCATATGTTTATCCAATTTGTCCAGCACCATCTGTTGAAGATGCTGTATTTTTTCCAGTCTACATTGTTATGGCCTATGCTGGTTTGAATCAGGTGTCCCTCATATACTTAGGTGTTCTGAATGCTAGGTTCCCAGCTGATGGAGATTTGGGAATTAATGCTTCCTGGAGGGAGTATATTGTTGGGGGCGGTCTTATGGGTGTTATAGCCAGTGTCCCCATGCCAGTGTTTGGCACACTCTCCTGTTGCTATGGTCCATCTTATGTTGGCCAGAGGGTGCTGTCCACACTCTGGTCATGCCATCATTTTCCCCTGCCATCATGGGGAAAAAATCGAGCCTGTAAGCCTAAATAAACCTCTTTTTCCCACAAGCTGCTCTTGGTTGGGTGAGTTCTATCAGCAATGCGAACCTAACTCCAAGAGTAAATTGGTACTGCAGAGTGGGATTGCTGCTAGACCCCTGACTGTGTGGCTTTGGCCTTTTGGAGCCAATTTTTCAAGAGGAATGTGGAAGGATTTGAAACCTTGGCCTAAGAGATACCTTGCAGTGCTGTAAGTATAGCTTGATGGACTATTCTTGTCAGTTGAAAGACCTGAAAGCAGTAAGAACTATGGACTGTGAGGTTTGGCTTTGAGGGTGAAAAAGAACTTTGCTTGTACTGGGCTAGCAGTTTGTGTGAAAAAAAACTTGTTGTTATGCCCATGTTCTGAGAAGTTGTGCAGGGTTGCTTTGCATAGAAATGAACTGGTGTGAGCAGAGGAGGAATATGGCACAGAAAGAAAAATCATTGTGTGAACTGCTGCCCATTCAGGTGTAATTGAGAGACTATGACTTTTGAGATTGGCTAGCTGACCTGAACTGGAACAAGAAGAATGTAGACTCTTTTGAAGGGGCCTGAGTGCTTAAAGAGTGTCCTATTTTCCAAAGTCTGCTTTATGTTCCCAGGATTAACAAATTGGCAACCTACTTGATATTATGGAATATAGGAAATGTAGGAGAGAAAGGGTCATTGAGTTTACAACACGGTCTTGTGTTTTGGAATTGGCCATGGGCAGTGTGAAGCAGGTTTGCTAGATGGCTGCATGGAGACCCCACTGGAGATGCTGGGATCACGAGATGGCTGCTGGCCCCAATGAAGTTTTCTAGTACATGAGTAGCCTAGCTGGAGGGGCAGATTGGAATGTCAGGGGGTGATGGCCACCCTCTGCTCATACCATCATTTTCCCCTGCCATCGTGGAGCTTCCCCTCCAGCCTGTAAGCCAAAATAAACCTCTTTTCCCAGAAACAGCTCTTGGTTGGATGATTTCTACCAGCAATGCAAACATGACTGCAACACCCTGATAGGCTGAAAGAGCCTTTGGAAGATGGACTGTGGTTTGCATGAAGACCTGAAAATGTTTTGGATATACCAAGACTATGCAAGGGCTACCATAGAGCACACTGTTGGCCTAGAATGGTAGTGTTCCCTGGCTACTCTGCCCAGCTGAAGGAGCAGAATTGGAAAATCTGGAGACTGCCAGTCACTGGACTTGAACTGCAGAAGTCTGATGTTTAATAGTTGTTGACTTTGCATTGTTCTAGTCTCTCCTTGCTATGCCTTATACTAGCTGAAAATGTTTACTCTTTGCCTTTATATGTTGGAAGTATTTAACTTGTTTGACTTTACAGAACTCACAACTAAGAGACAATCTTAAGTCTCAGAGAAGACTTGGACTTTGGAACTATCTTAAACTGGTCAAGACTGTGTGGACCTTTGAAATTGCCCTGAATACAATTTACAATGTGTGGTGGTTTTGAATCTATTGGGGGCCAGGGCTGGAATGTGGTAGTTTGAATAGATGGCCCCCAATACATTCAGTGTTTTCTGAGTTTGTAGTTTGGATCCACAGCCACTTGGCTGGAGGAGGTGGATCTTTGGTTCCATCCCTAAGGTGTAGTGGTGGGTTTGAGATTCTGATCTAAAGACATGCAAAGTGCTCAAGTTCCTCCTGGAGTTCCTAAAGTGTGTGTGTATCTTTTGGCTTCTCTCTCTCTGTGCTTGCTTGGTTCTTCTTCTGCCGTTGTAGAACTTCCCCTGGATCTGTAAGTTTCAATAAATATCCCTTCCTCCATAACTGTGCCTGGTCTAGAAGTTCATCTCAGTGAACCTGAAGCTGTCTGCTACAGCACACATGTATGTACAAGCAAAAAACAAAAATAGTAATAATAAACTTAGAAGGGTATGGTCTATATGGTGATTCCATTATACCCAACATAAAACTTGCAGTATTCACAAATATTTGTTTTGTATGGCAAAAATAGTACTCACATCAATAATGAAATTCCAGCACATTTATTCATTGTACTATATCTCATTTGTTAATAAATTCTTCAAAGGAAAGGGGGCAGAAGATATGAAGTCATTTTAAATTTTTAAAAATATTTTTAAGGACTAGAGAGATGGCCTAGTCGTTAAGGGACTTGCCTGCAAAGCCAAAGGACCAGAGTTCAATTCCCTAGGACCCAGGTAAGGCCAGACGCACAAGGTAGTACATGCATCTGAAGTTCATTTGCTGCAGTTAGAGGCCCTGGCATGCCCATATTCATCCATTCTTTTTCAGTAAGTAAATAAATAAATGTGTGTGTGTGTGTGTGTGTGTGTGTGTGTGTATGCATGTGCATATGTGCGTGTGTGTGCATGTGTTTGTTATGTTTGTGTGTGTGTATATATATATATATATGTAAATTTTTTTTTTTTTTTTTTTTGGCTTTTGGAGGTAGGGTCTCACTCTAGCCCAGGCTTACCTGGAATTCACTATGTAGTCTCAGGGTGGCCTTAAACTCACAGCAATCCTCCTACCTCTACCTCCAAAGTGCTGTGATTAAAGGTGTACCACTTTGCCCAGCAAATAAATATATTCTTAAAAATATTTTTTTTTAATTACTTGCAAGCAGAGATAGACAGAAAGAAGGGGAAAACTAGGGTCTCCAGCTGCTGCAAACAGACTCCAGATGATACACCACTTTGTACTTCTGGCTTTACATGCATACTGGGGAACTAAACTCCAATCATTAGGCTTTGCAGGTAAGTGCCTTAACTGCTGATCCGTCTCTCCAGCCCAAGACATTTTTTTTGTTTGTTTGTTTGTAATTTTTCAAGGTAGGGTCTTATCTAGTCCAGGTTTATCTGGAATTCACTATGTAGTCTCAGGCTAGCCTCAAACTCACAGCAATCCTCCTACCTTGGCCTCCTGAGTGCTAAGATTAAAGGCAAGCACCATCATACCTGGTCTTGAGGTCATCATCTTACCAAAATTGTACAGGTAGCAAAAATAAAAATAAAAAATGCTCAATATCACTAATTTGTAGGGAAATACAATGAGAACCACAGTGAAATGCCACCATACACTTACTTAGTAAGCTATTTTTAAAGATTAGCCACTATAGGAGGGTAAAGAGACTTCACACTCTGCTGGTCAGACTACTATAGGAAATAAGCATTTACGTGAGCTTCACATTTCCTAGACTGCTCTTAAAACATTCACCCGCAAGTCAGGTAACACCACCTCAGCTGCTAACACGATGTAAATAAAATGCGTAACCTTATAAAAACTGAAATAGTTACGATAGCTTTATTTGTAATAAGCAACACCTATAAATAACACAAAACAAAATCCTTCAATAAGTTAACACATAACTAGTTCAGCCATAGAACAGAATTCTACTCGGCAACAATAGAACTTTTTTAATAAGCATCATTGTTGAATCTCAAAGTAAGTACAAATTGCATGCGCACGCGCACGCATACACACACTCTGACAACAATGATTTACAATCCAGAAAATACAAACTAACTTGTACAGAAATCAAAAATTACCAAGAGGGCTGAAAATAAGTGAAATTATAGAAGGACACCAGGTCAATATACACATGACTGGTAAGTTCATTTTCATGACTGTAATGACGACTGAAAGACACTAAATTGCAGTGGTTTTGTGTTTGTTTTGTGAGCTGGGGTTGCTCAGGTGTGCCTCCAACTCCTGGGCTCAAGCGATTCTCCAGCCTCAGCTTGTGGAGTAGGTAGAACGGGTACACGCCATAGAATCACACTGTATATTTTGCTGAATGTCAGTTATACTATACTTAAAATTAAGCTTTGAAAAGTAGCTCAAAATAATACACCTAAATGTCCTACTTTCCTCAGTAAAACCAGGTTTATAACCTGAGACGTCCTCTACCATTTCTGTCCTCATGCCCTAAGAGGACAGCCTTGCTTCAGTGGTAGTGAATACCCGCAGTCAACAAGAACCAGCGCCCTGACTCACAACTGCAGCACGGGCTTTAGACTCGGCTTTCCGTTCTTGTCCTGCCTGCACAGCTTCGTCCTGTGCTGGAACAGCCCAGGAACCCACAAAACCTTTCCATTATCTTTTCTGGGGGGAAAAAAAAAAAAAAAACTGGCAGGCAACCATTATGAATATCCTTGGAATTCGCTTACCTCATGAAGTCATTGGAATTACTGGAATGAACTTTTAAAAGAGGTGCAGTCCATCTAACTTACTACCATTTTTAGTCCACTTCCTGTCTCAAATACAAATGACAATCCACAGTTCTGTGTGTCACAGCAAGTAGCTCCACTACCAAGACCTGCAGAAGAAATTACCTTTGATGAGGCCGGGAATTAAGTGATACTTTGTGGTAAACTGACTGTGAATAACATGGTTCACAGGAACACCTGGGGTTGCCACGGTTCCCCTCTTCACCAGAACCTCTGACCTTAAAAAGAAATCTTGGCACCTGACCACAAGTTGTAACACAAAGAAAGCCCTGCAATCTTACCTCTGAGGCTGCAAGAGGCAGTGAAAGCCTAGACCAACACTGCACAGAGAGCTGTTCCTGCCATCATACCATCCCTTCTGAAGTTAAGGATCTCCAAGCAAAATTGGTTTTCCCCTTCATGGTGACATCATTAGTCTATGTTACCCCACAGCATAAAGAGGACCTGCCACATTAAAAGTGCATAAACGGGGCTAGAGATGGCTTAGCACTTAACACGCTTGTCTGTGAAGCCTAAGGACCCAGGTTCGATACCCCAGTACCTACATAAGCCAGATGCACAAGGTGGTGCATACATCTGGTGTTCATTTGCAGTGGCTAGAGGTCCTAGCATGTTCATTCTCTTTCTCCCTCTCAAGTATTTTAAAAAGTGCATAAACAAAACTACCATTACAAAAAATCAGTAATAGACAGCATGATGATAAAATCAAACCTAGATATAGTCATCACAAGTGTGATTTAAGAACAAAATTGCTCCTGAACAAGGTACTTTGTAGCAAGTCAGAAAGTATAACTCACACTGGGTCTTCTGGACCAAAACCTGAGTAAGACTCATGCTCTTAAAGGAAGATACAAGGAAATGAATCAGAGGCAAAGAGTAGAGAGGTGAACTTCTCTGAGCACACTGGCATGGAACCTCGTCCAGGCAATGTGAACCTACACTGTGACTACAGAAATTGTCAGTGTCACATCAGACTATGGCTCCAGGCAACAGGAGAATCGACATTGGATCTCATTACAATTTTCCATAAGCCTGAAACTAATGAGGAACCTCCACTTTGGAAGTTCACACCAATCATCTTTAAGTTTAGAGAGGGCTACCAACTTCCACCCATGTTAACAAGTTATGAAATAGCTTATTTCCAACACTGAACACCTTCTAAGTGTGAACACTCTGGTGTCGAATGAGATTAGATTTGCGGCTAAAGGCTTTCTCACATTTACTGCATTCATAAAGAGTTTCTCCGGTATGAACCCTTTGATGCTGGCTGAGGTCACATCGATAGGCAAATACCTTCCCACATTCATTACACTTGTAAGGGCTTTCTCCTGTGTGACCTCTCTGGTGTTGAGTTAGGCTAGAGCTCTGGCAAAAGGACTTCCCACATTCACTACACTCATAAGGTCTTTCTCCAGTGTGAACTCTCTGGTGCCGAAGGAGATTGGATTTGCGGCTAAAGGATTTCTCACATTCACTGCATTCATAAGGTCTTTCTCCAGTGTGGACCCGTTGATGCTGACTGAGGTCATATTTGTGGGAAAAGAGTTTCCCACATTCATTACATTCATAAGGCCTTTCTCCAGTGTGACCTCTCTGGTGGTCAATCAGGCTAGAGCTTTGGCTAAAGGACTTCCCACATTCACTACACTCATAAGGCCTTTCTCCACTGTGACCTCTCTGGTGCTGAGTTAGGCTAGAGCTTTGGCGAAAGGACTTCCCACATTCACTACACTCATAAGGTCTTTCTCCAGTGTGAATTCGCTGGTGCTGAATAAGGCTAGCACTTTGGCTAAAGGCTTTGCTACACACACTGCACTCATAAGGCCGTTCTCCAGTATGAACTCTCTGGTGTTGAATGAGGCCAGAGCGTTGTCGAAATGATTTCCCACATTCTTCACATTCATAAGGCCTTGTGCCAGTATGAATTCTCCGGTGTTGAATGAGGTCAGACTTCCGGATAAAAGACTTGCCACATTCCCCACACCTATGAGGCCTTTCTCCAGTGTGAACTCTTTGGTGTTGAATGAGGATAAATCTACGACTGAAGGATTTCTCACATTCACTGCATTCATAAGGCTTATCACCAGTGTGAACAGTCCTGTGTCGAATGAAGTTGGAGAACTGTCTGAAGCATTTCCCACACTCACTACACTCATAAGACCTTTCTCCACTGTGAATTTGCTGGTGCTCAATGAGTTCAGATTTGAAGCTAAAGGATTTTCCACAGTTCGTGCACTGATAAGGCATTTCTCCAGTGTGAACACTCCTGTGTCGAACAAGGTTGAAGATTTGTCTAAAGGCTTTCCCACATTCACAGCACTCATAAGGCCTTTCTCCAGTGTGAACTCTGTGGTGTCTAAAGAGGCTAGAGCTTTGTCTAAATGATTTCCCACAGGTATCACATTGGTAAGGCCTTTCTCCAGTGTGGATTCTCTGGTGTTCAATGAGGTTGGATTTGTAGGTAAAGAATTTTTTACATTCCCCACATTCATAATACATTCCTCCACTCTGTTGTCTCTGGTGAGGAGTAAGTTCAGATTTGTGGGAAGAGTCTTTCCCACATTCACTACATTCACAGGGTCTTTCTCCTGTGCATAGTCTCGCGTGTGCGATGAGGTGGCACTTATTGCTAAAGGATTTCTCATGTTCACTGCCCTCATATGTCCTTAGTCTAGTGTGAATGTCCTGGTCCTGATCAACTGTGTACTTATGGGGGAAGGCCTTCTCATACTTGCTGCCCTCATGAAGTCCTTTTCCAGCACAGGCACTGTGATGCTGAACAATTGTGCACCCGGGGCTTGAAACTTTCCTGCATTCACTGTGCTTGTAAAGTTTTTCTCCACTATAAAGCACTTCCCCACACTGGCTGCTGCTACCATGAGGCTGCTCATCATTATCAATGGCCTTCTGATGAAGAAAGTCCCCTGTGCCTAGGAAGTCCTTCCCATTCTCCTCAAAGATGATGGGCTTTGTCAACACAGGGAGTTGGCAACTTGACAAAGATGAGGCCCTGTCAGCATCTTTGTCCAAGGGCTTCACTCCACTGTAAGGCTTCTGGAGTTGGCAAGGGTCCACGCTGAAATGGAAGCCTCTTGTACCCATACCATCCAAGTACAGTTTCTGCATACAGGATGTGCTTTGGAGTTCAGCCTGGTGCAAAATATCTTCCAAGGCTAGGAGAGACATTTTAGAAAGAGAAGTTGACTGGGTACATGACCTTGTCTTTGAAGTCATCTGTTCGATAGGTACGCTGTGTTCAGAAGTTAACTCCTCATTCCCATTTCCAGGGAAGGAACCTGAAATCAGAGAAAGGATAATTATTCATGAAATGAATAAGCAAAGAGCCTATCACAGAAGTATGGTTGGACACAAGAGGACACAAATGCAAGAAATGAGAAGCAATGAAAGGGGGCTGCAGAAATGGCTCAGTGATTAAAGGTGTTTGCTTGTAAAGCATGACGGCCTGGTTAGACACCTCAGTACTCAGGTAAAGCCAGATGCACAAAGTGACACATGAATCTGGAGTTCATTTGCAGTGGCAAGAGGCTCTTGTGTGCCCATTCATATTCATTCTTTCTCTCTCCCTCTCTCTCATTCTCTTCACTTCCTATGCAAATAATAAAATATTTCTTAATATTTTATTTATTTATTTATTTGAGAGAGAGAAAAGGACAAAGAGGCAGATAGAGAAAGATAGAGGAAATCAAAGGAATCAAAGATGACACAGGAAACCAATTTAATGAAATAAGGAGATCAATACAAAACATGAATAAGGAAATAGAAATCATAAAGAAAAAACAGTCAGAAATACTAGTAATGAAGAACACAGTCAGTCAAATAAAAAAAAAAAAAAAAACACTCTATAGAAAATCTCACCAGTAGAATGGATGAAGGAGAGGACAGAATATCTAAACTAGAAGACCAGGTGGCAGACCTAATACAGTCCAACAAAAAGAAAGACAAACTAATAGGAAAGTATGAATGGGAATTTCAAGATATTCGGGACACTATGAAAAGACCTAACAGAAGAATTCAGGGTAGAGTAGAAGGAGAAGAATTTCAATCCAAAAGCATAGTAGGCATTTTCAACAAAACCATAGAAAAAAACTTCCCCCAAACTGGGAAAGAGTTGCCAGTGCAGATGCAAAAAGCCTTTAGGACACCAAACAGACAAAGCCTTGAAAGAACCTCTCCTCACCATATTATAATTAAACTAGCAACCATACAAACCAAAGAAAATATATTGAAAGCAGTTAGAGAGAAAAATCAAGTTACCTACAAAGGCAAACCCATCAGTATCACAGCAGATTGCTCCACACAAACCTTAAAAGCCAGAAGGGCTTGGAATGATGTATTCCAAGTTCTGAAAGATAACAACTGCCAACCAAGGTTACTTTATCCTGCAAAGCTATCCATTCAAATAAATGGAGAAATAAAGGCATTCCACAACAAAAGCAAGCTAAAGGAATATTTGAAGACAAAACCAGCTTTACTGAAAATATTTGAAAGAATCCTCCATGCTGAAGAGAAAGAAAAACACACATATAAGGAACATGGAAAAAACAAAAAAAAAAACTCTACTCAAATACTAGTTAATACAAGAGAGCAAAGGTAAAACCAAAGAACTACAAATCAAGAAAAAAGGCACCAAAAAATAAAATACACACCTTTCAATAATAACTCTTAGTATCAATGGCCTCACTGACCCAACAAAAAGACACAGGTTTGCAGACTGGGTTAAAAAGCAGGACTCGTCAATTTGTAGTCTCCAACAAATTCACCTTCCTACAAAGGATGGACACTAACTCAGGGGGAAAGGTTGGAAAACGGTGTTTCAAGCAAATGGACCCAGTAAACAAGCAGAAGTCACTATCCTAATATCTGACAAGGTAGACTTCAGTCAAACATTAGCTAGGAAAGATAAGGAAGGTCACTTTATATTGATTAAGAGCACACTTCAACAGGAGAACATTACAATCCCAAACATATATGCACATAACATGGGGGCTCCCAACGTCATCACACAAACACTATTAGAACTAAGGTCACAGATAACACCAAACACAGTGGTAGTGGGTGACTTCAACACCCCACTCTCATCCATTGACAGGTTATCCTGAGAAAAAATAAACAGAGAAGCATCTGGGTTAAATAAGGCCATAGACGAAATGGGTTTCACAGATATATACAGGACATTTCATCTAAATGCTGCAGAATGCACATTCTTTTCAGCAGCACTTGGAACATTTTCTAAAATAGACCATATATTAGGACACAAAGCAAATCTTAACAAAGACAGGAAAACTGAAATAATTCCTTGTACTCTGTCTGATCACAATGGGCTCAAAAAAGTTGTAGAGCATACACAAAATCATGGAAACTAAACAATACACTACTAAATGATGAATGGGTCAATGAAGAAATCAAGAAGGAAACCAAAAAATTCAAAGAATCAAATGATAATGAGAACACAACATACCAAAACCTTTGGGACACAATGAAAGCAGTCCTAACAAGGAAACTTATAGCTTTAAATGCCTATATTAAGAAATTAGAAAGGTCACAAAAAAACAACTTATGCTTCACCTTAAGGCCTTGGAAAAAGAAGAACAAGGCAAACCAAAAATCAGTAGACAGGAAGAAATAATAAAGATTACGACAGAAATTAATGAAATCGAAACAAAACAAAACAAAACAAAAAATCCAAAGAACGAATGAAACAAAGAGTTGGGTCTTTGAAAGAATAAACAAGGTTGATAAACTCTTAGCAAATCTGACCAAAAGAAAGAAAGAGGGGCTGGAGAGATGGCTTTGCGGTTAAGGCATTTGCCAAATTGCATGGAGAAAAAAAAAAGAGTACCTTTAAACCTAACCAAGGAAATAAAGGATCTCCACAATGAAAAGTTTAAAACATTCAAGGGAGAAATTGAAGAAGACAGTAGGAAATGGAAAGACATCCCTTGTTCTTGGTGGAAGAATCAATGTTGTGAAAATGGCAACTTACCAAAAGCAATCTACACATTTAATGCAATCCCCATCAAAATTCCAATGGCATTCTTAATGAAAATAGGAAGAAAAAAAAAATCCAAAAATTCATTTGTAAGCACAAAAAGCCTTGAATACCCAAAACAATTTTAAACTATATTACAGAGCTGTAGTAACAAAAACAACATAATACTAGCACAAAAACAGACATGTAGACCAATGGAACAGAATAGAGGACCCAGATGTAAGTCTGGGTAACTATAGCCACCTGATAATCCCCAAAATACTGATTGGATAAAAGACAGCCTCTTCAGCCAATAGTGCTGGGAAACCTGGATATGTATTTGTATAAGGATGAAAATGCATCCTTATCTCTCTCTCCATGCACAAGAATTAAGTCCAAATGGATCAAATGCCTTAATATCAGATCTGAAACTCTGAAACTGATAGAGGAAAAAGTAGGGAAAACCCTTCAATATATTAGTCTTGACAAAGACTTTCTGAATATACCCTAGTTTCTCGAAATAAAACCACAGATTGACTGCTGGGACTTCATGAAATTACAAAGCTTTTGTCCAGCAAAGGACACTGTGAGTAGAGCAAAGAGGCAACCTACAGAATGGGAAAAAAATCTTTGCCAGCTATACATATGACATAGGTTTAATATCTAGGATATACAAAGAAGTCAAAAAACTAAACAATAAGAAATTAAACAACCCAATTAAAAAAATGGGCAATGGAACTAAATAAGAGTTCTCAGAAGAAGAAATACAGATGGCATATAAGCATCTAAAAAAATGTTCTACATCCATAGCCATCAGGGAAATGCAGATTAAAACTATTTTGAGATTTCTATCTCACTCCTGTTATATTGGCTACCATCATGAAAATAAATGACCATAAATGCTGGCGAAGATGCAGAAAAAGAGGAACCCTTCTACAGTGTTGGTGGGAATGCAATCTGGTCCAGCCATTGTGGAAATCAGTGTGAAGGTTCATGAGAGCTAAAACAGATTTACCGTATGACCCAGCTATACCAGTCCTAGGCATATATCCTAAGGACTCATCTCACTAGCTTAGAGATACTTGCTCAACCATGTTTACTGCTGCTCAATTCACAATAGCTGGGAAATGGAACCAGCCTACATGTCTCTCAATTGATGAGTGGATAATGAAGATGTGGCACATTTACACAATGGAGTTTTATTCAGCAGTAAAGAAAAATGAAATTTGCAGGAAAATGGATGAATCTGGAAAGGATTATACTTAGTGAGGGAATCCAGGCTCAGAAAGCCAAATGTCACATGTTCTCTCTCATATATGGATCCTTGCTACAAATGACTATATTTCTATGAATAGGAATAAAACTCAGTAGCAGAGGCCAGTAAGCTAGAAAGGAAGAAAGGGAGGGGGAACTTAATAGGATGGTATTGTATATATGTAAGAAGAAGAACATATTAATGGGGATGAAAAGGCCTAAGTGAGGTCAGGGGAAGAGACTGAGTAAAGGAAAGGTGGAGGGAGGGCTAATCAAAATCTAAGAGGATATAAATAAGTCATACAGAAACCTACTTTCTTGGGCAATGGAACACTCAGAAGTCATAGAGTCTTACTAGAAAATTTTCAGTGCCAGGGATAGGATACCTTACAGTAAGTTGTTGGCTAGGGAGGTCACTGATATCCCCAAAACATTGCAGGCCATTGCCAACACTCCTGGTGTCCCACCAGGAACAGACGGTAAAACCCTATTGCTGAAGACTCCACATACTTGGGCTACAAGGTCATTGAGAAATCCTGCTGGAGCTGAGCTGAAAAACTCCTCCATGTAGACCAGCTGACAGAAAACTGTATAAACCACAGTGGACACTGCAAGCCTTAAATTTGGCCAGCCAGGCCAAATGAGCCAACGGGTTCAATAGTGGCAGGTCTGTTATGGGTGAAATGAACCAGTCTCTAGTTGGACTGCGGGCCCACTCCATGGGAGGGAATATAGCCCTGATATTGAAAACCTACAACAGGGGTAGTTATGAGCCCTAGAGGTGTAATGTGTGCTGGTATCTAGCTAAATGTCTATATTATGCTCACCAAACTGCCCAGTGAGCACTTATCTTAATGTTCATATCCATATATTAATGCTACTCTCACTTTTGCTTAGAGAACCTTCTCTTTTCAGATGGCAGTGACCTTGGAATGACTCAGAAGGCACCATGGTGCTGAGAAGAAGTGACAGAGGAGTGCTCAGCACTGAAATATCTCAATCACACCTTCCAAGGCTCAGGGCCCATTGTGGAAGAAGTGGCAGAAAGAATGTAAGAGCCAAAGGAAAGTTAGGACTCCTTACAACGTGGTCTCCCAGACACAAACAGGCCTGGATATCCATGACCTCACAGTGCCTGACACTACCTACACAAGGCCATCATAATAGGAGGAAAAGATCATGACATCAAAATAAGAGAGACTGATTGAGAGGGGGAGGGGATATGATAGAGTGGAGTTTCACAGGGAAAAGTGGGGGGAGGGGAGTATTACCATGGGTTATTGTCTACAATTATGGAAGTTGTCAATAAAAATAAATAAATAAACTATTTAAAAAAAAAAAAAGAATGTAGTCCAGCAAGCTGTCCAGAGGCCACAGAGGTCAGGGTGGCCACAAGCCAGAAGTCACAGATTAAATCACAAGCTCACAAGATAACAAGCATGGGCTTTAAGTAAAGGTAGAAATGAAGTGTGGTATTTGCACAAAAATACTGTCATACACCCTGCTGGCTCCTCATATGGTGTGAACACAACCCTGATGCTATCTCCTTGCCTTGTGCCTTTCCACAGGCCAGGTCTCCTATGAGACAACCTTGGCACGTCCACCCAGAGAGGCAACCAGGGACCCCTGCAGCCCTTTATATACAACATGGGACATGAAAGACACACATCTTTTAAGAAGAGGGTAAGAGGGTGACGGTGGTGGTTTCAGTCAGATGTCTACCATAAACTCATGTGCTGTGAGTCTGTGCTCAGTCCTCAGCTGGTGACGACTTGGAGAGTGGAGCTTTGCTGGGGGAGGTGTGTTACTGGGGGCTGGCTTAGGGCTATAATGGCCAGCTCCCCGCTTGCCTGAGCTCAGCTCACTCTCCTGCTGCTATTTTCTACCTGCTGTGGAACGTCCATCCTCTGCTCATGCCACGCTTCCCCTGCCGTCATGACACTCCCCTCAAGACTGTAAGCCAATAAAACACTTCCTTCCCATCAGCTGCTTTTGGTCTGATACTTACATGGGTCCTGAAGAATTGAACCTTTGCAGGCAAGTGCCTAAGTGCATTAGACACAGCTAACCTGGAATTCATGTTTTATGTTCTGGGATTACAGGTGTAAGGCACCATCCCAGGCTTCCACGAGTGGTTCTGGGTGGGTACGGCTGAACAAATATCCTGAGGAAGGAGGCTGACATAGCAGGCCTTGCTATATCGTCCCAGCCAATGAGAAGGTGACTAAAACAGTGTGGTATATTAGCTCACAAGAACTTAGCAAAGGTATACAGAAAATGTAACAAAAAAAGTAAAAAACAAAAAGAAGCAGGTCTTGCCAGAATAGCCCAGCAGCCATGGTTCACCCAAAAGTGACCATAAAAATGCTGCAATTCCTTGTACGAAAAGATGTCAACAAATGACAACTGCAGGAAGGAGTCAGTTAATGGGGTACAGAACATAACATATCTCAACAGTCACTACAAGAAGAAGGCAATCTAGAGGAGACCCAATGGCCTGTCAGCAAGACTACTGATACTGCATTCACTCTGTGACATTGGGGGGGGGGGGGTGAGGACCTTACCCAGGGATGCCACAAGTGCAAAGTTCTCCAGCATTACGTTGTAGTACATGAGCTTCTGAGCCTCATCCAGGAGCTCCCACTCTTCCTGGGAGAAGAAAATGGCCACATCCACAAAGGTCACATCCTGTCACAATGGAAACAGTTCAGTCTATGATCAGCTTCTTTATTAGGTCCCCAAGTTCACCCTACTGACCCAATACCCATCCCCTGCTTACTGTATTTGCCAACTCATCTCCCAGAGGAACTACCCAGCCCAATGCCACTAATACTGTGTCCTTCCACAGCAACAAAGACAAAAACTTCTAGGCCTGGCATGAAGGCCACAGCCCCTATAGTCAATGTGGTAGAGAGGAAGTGACCAGAGAGAGGGAGGTTGACTTGAATCAGGTCTTGTCAGACAATATCCCTGAGAGACCCCAGATCCTCCACACCCAAGCAATATGATTCATATCTTTCCTGGAGCAATTAGCACACACCCCGTCTATACACAGCACTCTGAATCCCACCTTTCCCACATGACTATATTCCCACAGTCACCACCTGAAAGGTCACACAGCCCTGCATGATGGGAAGAGTTCACTTTATGATCTGCTTCCAAGGGCTCCAAGATCATGCACATCTCCCACTCAGCCCTACCTCGCCCAATTACCCACATGTTTGAGGATGCCCTGGCCTGGCTTTCACTCACTCCCCGTCTCTTCATCACTGTGTCCATGTGCAGCACCGACAGGTAGGAAGGCAGGTAAGTACCATCCAATCTCTGGACCTGACATGTTAGGGGGTGGCAATTCTATTTCCAGAAAATTATCCCACACGTCTCCAGATTTTCCTCCCACATACAACCAATTTTCTGGATCCAAACTTCACTCCTACTTCCTCAAAGCAAGGCCCCCAGGCCATCAGTTCACACTCTCACCATGTGATTGTGGCACTCTGTTCCACACATCTTTCCAGCTTCACTTGCATATGATCACACACATTGTGAGCAAGCTCCTTGACCTACCAAGTGGTTACTTCAGCATGTAAGCTCTAGAAAGTGCTTGGAAAATTCAAACAGCATCCGTATACCCCACTACAAAAGTCTCCAGTCCTACTATGTCAGCCTCCTACCTCATGATGTTCGTTCAGCCTTACCCACCAAGAACCGCTCATGAAAGCCAGGGATGGTGCCTTACACCTGTAATCCCACACATAAAACACTGAGGCAGGAGGACTTCCAAGAAGTCCAGGCTAGCCTTGACTAAAAGTAAGACTCTAGGGCTGGAGGGATGGCTTAGCAATTAAGGCACTTGCCTGCAAAGCCAAGGGACCCAGGTGTGATTCCCCAGGACCCATGTAAGCCAGATGCACAAGGTGGCGCTTGTGTCTGGAGTTTGTTTGCAGCAGCCGGAGGCCCTGGCATACCCATTCTATCGCTTTCTCTCTTTTTCAAATAAATAAAATAAAAATAAAAAAGAGAAAGACTCTATTCTTGAAAAAGGATAATAACCACAGAGGGAACAAAAGAAAACACCCAGGGATCTGAACTTCATGGGCCTCTTCTGCTTCTGGCCTTTGGGTGCATCCCAGCCAAAGCCGCCTCCTTGCCAACTAATTTTCACCTGAAGTCCAGCCCAGAAGCCCTCCGACCCAGGACCAGCAAGGCAATGATCTCCTAAAATAATCTGTCAGTCCAATTAAAACATCCCAGGTTGCATCAGGATTACAACAGAATCCTGGTGAGTCTACAAAGAAATGAAAAGCTGCAGGCCTGGCCCCACTGCGTCTTAATTACTCCCAGCCCCCACACCTACGCCATGTCCTCTGATCCCTGAGATGTCCTGGCCATACACCAGATCACTCCCTTTCTGACCCACAGCATGACCACTTCTCCTACACAAAGGGACTCAAATGGAAGAGCCAGTCCTCAGCTCGGACCTCCCTGCACCACTGCGATCATCATCATGCTTCCCATGTACTAAACACAGGCCAAGCTCCATTCTATAAACACACAGAGTCCACTACCCTTCCGAAAAACCTCCACCTGAAACTCTTCTTCACATCCCAGAGGATCCCAGCTTCCTCTAGCTGTTCTCTGAGAGTTCCCATATTCTAACAGGCCAAGAAATAAGACTTGTGGTAACATGTTCTACCATGGAAACCTCTCCTGCTGTGGACCTCACCAGCTAGGCTGGTGGAACTTCCAGCCCTCTAGTAGCTAAAAGAAATAAAACCTTTTGAACTGGGCATGATAACACACGCCTGAAATCCAGCCCTCATGATCCTGAGGCAGGAGGCAAACTGTTATGAATCTGAGTCCAAGCTAGGCTATAAAGAGTACCAGGTCAGCCAGGACTATACAGCAAGACCTCGTCTGGGGTAGGTAGAATGGGGGGATATTCAGTCATCCAGTACTCATACATCTTCACCTGAAAAAAAATCAATTCAGATAGGCCTACTTTAAAACCCGATCCAAAATCAAACCACTTCTCCCAACTCCATAGATACCACAACTACCACCTCATTCATCTAGACTATTCCACGCTGCTACCTGCACAGCAGAGCCCAGGCAATCTTCTGGGGGGGGGGGGACAGCACAGGTTAAGTAAACATACTAGACACCTTGGCTAATTTAAAAATGAGGGAACCAAGGGGGTGCTGTCTCAGAGGACAGAAGCTTGGAGTCTTAGCCCACTATGCTTTTATTCTTGAGCTTATGAAAGCTCATTGATTATTTACTGTTACTTAGCATAAAAAATATCATAAGAGGCCTTTCTCAAGAGACTACTTGTTATTTTTGACAAAGAGGATGTTTACAGCCAAAGCAGTCGGTTGGCCAGTGGGGCTTCTGCATCTCCAAGGCAAGCTCCTCATCAGCCTGGGAGAAAGAGGCAGGCGCTGCATCCATGTACGTTTAGTGGTTGTGCCATAGTGGACATTCTCGACTTGAGGTGCTTTGCACAGTCAAGCTGCTCTCAGCAAAGTGTCATATAAGGCGGTGGTCTCTGAGTCCCTGACAATTCCAGAAGCCTCCTTCCTCTCTGTTCTACTACTCCCACTGAGGGAGAAATCCCCCACTTCTGGGAAGTATATGGTAAATTAATTCAGAAGCTGTACAGTTGGCTTGGAGACAAAGAAACTAAACAGCTGACTGGGGATGGCCTGGGGCTCGGCTCTACGAGTTTATCCTGCATTGTTGCTGACAAGGCTCAGTAGCAGCTGCCTGCTTGCTACCCCCCCCCCACCACAAGGTAGGGTTTCACACTAGTCCAGACTGACCTCGAAATCACTATGTAGCCTCAGGGTGGCTTCGAAGTCACAGTGATCCTCCTACCTCTGCCTCCTGAGTACCCGAGGGCCAGGGTTAAAGGCACATGTGCCACCACACCCAGCAACTGCCTGCTTTTGGTGCTTCCCTGTGGTCAGCTTGCCAGCTTACCTTGTCCTTCCCCAATTCAAGAGCCTGAATCAAACGATCTCCTGGCTACTACTAAACTTTCAATAGACAATCAGCCTGGGATACCTTTAATTATACATAGAAACAGCCTCAACATACTTAAACCCCTGAATCCAGCCCTCACTTTCCCATTTTCAGGAGCTCCCACCTATGTTAACATATACTTTCTTGAGCTGGAGAGATGGCTTAGCGGTTAAGGTGCTTGCCTGCAAAGCCTAAGGACCCCAGTTCAGTTCCCCAGGACCCATGTAAGCCAGATGCACAAGGTGGCACATGCTTCTGGAGTTCTTTTGCAGTGACTAGAGGCCATGGCTCACCCATTCTCTCTCTCAAATAAATAAATAAATAAATAATTTTAAAATGTATAGTTTCTTAGTTGTCTGATGCTTCTGCCTGTACTGTATCTCTGAATCCTGTTTAATACAACCTATTAAACATCCCTCTACTGGCCTCGTGGGTGTCTTGCAGCCCAGAATGGTAATGCTTTGCCACCCTCTAAGCAAGGGTCCAGTCAGGTGCGGCTCACAGAAAGCAGAGCTGCGCTCCCTCTCCCATACCACCCCTCCCCCACCTCAGTCTGTTTCCCATTCTACAGTTACAGAGAGCCAATGGGAGAATCCATCAGATCAAATCTCACAACGTAATCTCCACATAGGCAGCATGCATTCAACTTTTCTGGGAGATATTTCAGGCCTGACTACTGCACCCCCCTCCCAATGCTCCCTGTTTCATTCAGAAAGGAGACTTTCCTATTTCTGAACTAAACTGGCGTCCTCTCCAGGTTTCTGCATGTGCCGATAACTGTACCTGCAACACCTCGCCAACAGCTGCTCACAGTTTCACATACACCTCAACATACACACGGAGCCCCGCGCTTTGCATTTGTTCAAGAGGTCGAGGCCTAAGCCTACTAAGGTTGCAAGAGAGCAGATCAAGGGCATTACTAGCCTAGAGACGGTACTGGATGGATTGAGGATAACACGTACCAGAACAGGCTCGGTGACTGATTCTGAGGTCATGGGAATCTGGAATTTTTAAAAAAGGGGGGGGGGGCGAGGGAGGAGACCGTGAGAATCAGGCAACATTGAAACATTGACAAATTTTACAGGCTCAGGTCACTCGGTGACCCGGTCCATCCCTTGGGCCCTTTAGGCGTCCTGAGATGACCGCAGCATTGTACCATCGTGGGCGTCCCTCAGTCCACGGTATTGACATTCACCAGCTATGGACAGGGACTCAACCCACCGGTGCCCACCATCCATCCCTCTTCCTCTCCGTTCGTCCCCGGAGCCCCTCTGGAAACGCGCGTGGAAGTCGATCTCAGGACGCCCCCGGGCCCACGCTCCCAGACCTCAGCGGCTCCCGGTGTCGCGAGCAGGAGGGTCCCATTCCTGCGGTGCCGCCGGCCTCAGCAGCCTCAGGCCCGGGGCACCGGGACGCGCCGCCCCTCGGGACCTGCGCCCGTCACCCGCCCGCAGCCCGCACGCCCCGGGCAGCCCGGCCCGGCCCGCCGCCCGAGCCCCGCAGGGCCGCACCCACCCGCAGAGCCCGGAGCCCCCTCCCGGCTCGGGCCGCCTCACCTGGGCCCGAAGCCCCTGCGCAGCCACCGCCTCGGCACTGCGCGGAGACCGGGGCATGGCGGTCAATGCCAGGAGCCCCGGCCCGCCTCCGCCGGTCCTGCGGGGAAGCCGCTCGGCCTGCCCACCTCGGCCAACCCGATCTTCGGCCCCGCTCCTGAGCAAACCAGGGAAAAGCCGGGATGACCGCCACCTGGGCGACGCCAAGCTGAACACACCCACACGTAAAGGAAATGCCTCCTGTGCTGAGTTTTCATTGGCTCGCGCCGCGCTGTCTCCCGCACTGCATCCTGGGTAATGTAGTTCTACAGTGCCCGCAGGGCCTCCCCACAGTAGCCGTGGGTCCTCTCACCTCAAAGAACCTGCTCAAGATAATCCCTCGCAGGCATGGCAAACGAAAATCCTTCCCAGGGGATTCCAGGTCCTATCAAGTTGTCGAGCAAAAAATAAAAAAACCATCATGCCTGTCAGGCTCAATTTCTTCCAGTGTCGTGAGTGGAGTTGTGTGTGGGGGTGGGGGAAGGGTTGCTGGAAGGTATGTGGGACCAGGGCATGGAGATAGTGGCCGTTGCACTCAGGTTCACGTTGCTTGCAGAAATCAACTGACAAAAGCAACTCTTGGAGAAAAAAAAAAGGGGAGGGGGGTTATTCTGGCTTACAGATTCCAGGGGAAGTTCAATAATGACAGGGGAAAACGATGGTATGAGCAGAGGGTGGACATCACCCCCTGGCCAACATCAGGTGGACAATAGCAGCAGGAGAGTTTTCCAAACACTGGCAGGGGAAACTGGCTATAATACCCATAAGCCCAGCCCCAACAATACACTGCCTCCAGGAGGCGTCAATTCCCAGATCTCCATCAGCTGGGAACCTAGCATTCAGAACACCTATATTTATGGGGGATACTTGAATCAAACCACCACATTCCGCCCGTGGCCCCCATAAACTGATAACCATCCATGATGTAAGATGCAATGCATTCAGTCCAGCTTTAAAAGTCCCCATAGTTTTTAATCAATACAAATGATGTTCAAACATCCCCATAATCCAAGGTCTTTTAACTGAACCATAATACAGATAAGAAGAAGAAGAATAACCAAAAAAAAAAAAAAAAAAAAGGAACAGAATAAACATTCATACTGCAAAGATGACATTGGTTAAGGCACTTGCCTGAAAAAGCAAAGAACTTAGGTTCAATTCTTCAGAACCCACATAAGCCAGATGCACAAGATGGTGCATGTGTCTGGAGTTTGTTTAAAAAGATGAAGCCAGGACCTACCTAAGGACCTACGGGGCTACAGAAGTGGCAGTGAGCCTGGACTAGCACAATCTGTCAGCAGGAGTGAGGCTGCTCCCTCCCTCCCCCAGCCCGGGACACCTGGATACCCTGATAAGAGTTAGGTTTCGCGTTCCCTGGAGCCTTGTGAACTCTTGCCACTTGCCTGGCACATCCTTGTATGTTAATGAGGTATCATTCAAAGCCTCTGCACAGCCAGTCCCCCTACAGCCCATACCCTATACCTTTCCCTGGCACTACTTAGTTACTACATGTTAATAAGGCATCAGCAGGACCTTGAACTAACCAATCCCCTATAACCGGGATCTACCCATACCTCTTCCCGCTCTTTCACAAATGCTTATAAACTCACTCCCCTGGCAAATAAAGGAGCTGTTCTCTGAAGCTTGTCTCCCAGGTGTTTCTTCCCATCGCACTCATGGCTCCTGAAGACCCTGCTCCGCAGTTGCCTGGATGCTCCTGGGAAAGTGATGCACAGTGGCCCCAGGGTGGCTGGGAACCTCAGGCAGCCTGTCTGGTTTCTGAGTCTGGCTCTTGGAACATCACCAGAGCATTTAGTTTCAGGACTTGTTCCAAAGCACATTTTTATTTCCAATTCTTTCCCCATTCAAGTGAACTATATGACTTTGGTGTATATTTGAGAACATTACACCCCACCACTGTGGTTATTATGGACCAGGTACCTATACTTATTAGAAGAAGGAACAATTGGGCTGGAGAGTTGGCTTGGTGGTTAAGGCACTTAGTGGATAAGGCATCTACAAAGCCTAAGGGCCTAGGTTCAATTTCCCAGTACCCACGTAAAGCCAGATGCACAAAGTGGCACATGCACCTGGAGTTCATATACAGTGACTAGAGGCCCTGGTGCACCCATTCTCTCTCTTTCTCTCTCTCCCTCTCTCTCTCTCTTTCTCTCTCTCTCTCTCTCTCTCTCTCTCTCTCTGTGTGTGTGTGTGTGTGTGTGTGTGTGTGTGTGTGTGCTTGCAAAAAAGTAAATAAAAAAAGAAGGAATAATTACCTCTCTAAATCTGCAGGACTTTTTTATAGCTGAAATTAAAAACAGCAAAACTAGAACACAGATTATAGTTTTTTGTTTTCCTAATATAAAATATAATGTTGCTTCCTATTGTTTGGGAAGAGTACTGCATTATATGCTACATCACAAGATAGGCTACTGTTGGGAGCCATTGGGCTGTCCTTGAACCTGTAGCATTGGGCTGTGTGGCAATACGACTGTTTGCACCAGCAAGCAAGCAAGATTGTGTAAATTCAGCATTTCTGGCAAGAGCTGACTGATCCTTTAACTCTTGTGCTTGTATGAGGAAGTTATTGCCGGGAACAGAGGGTCTGTCTGTCTCCCAATCTTTGAATAACTTTTGCACTGATAAGTGATTGAGGTACATGACGCTGTAACAGGAAGAAGTTGTTTTGACAGAAACTTGTGTAAAGGTCATTTAATATTTTTGTACATTGCCTTATTATTTGCAAGAGCTTATAAAAGGGACTGCTGAGAAATAAACGGGGCTTCAGCCTTTGTCTGCAGTCCTTGCTTGCACTCTTGTCTCCTGTCTTTCTTTGATCCTCACTCCCCATCAGGCTCGCGCTGTTGTAGCCAGCAGGCTCCCACAGGCTGTGAAAAACTCTTGACAAAGACCTGAAGGAAACTGCATTCATTTTACTAAGCAAAAGAAGCCATTCTGAGAACTCTATATACGGGACTATATGGTTCCTACTGAGTGGCATTCTGGAGAAAGCAAAAACAACTGGCAGTGATAATGTGGAGACCATGAAAAGGCTGCCAGTCCGCAGGGATGAGAGAGGCAAAAGTGTAAATGAGAAATGCTAAGTGAGTCCTCTGGTTTTGTAACCAAATGAATGTATTTACACCTGGGGGAGCAGAAAGCCAAGGTTAAGCATGACAGAGAAATAAGGGTAAAGACAGCTCTGTTACCTGTAGCAGGTAGATACAGCACAGTGGTTATTTCTAAATAAAGGAAGCATGGGGGCTTTATTGGGGATCCCATAGGAAAGCACTTTAGTGACACGCACATTCCTGAGCATGCTCAGTTAAAGAGAACATTACAGACTTCCGGTTAAGATGGCGGCATAGGTACCATGCCAAAGCAGCCTGGGGGGGGGAAAAGATCAAAAAAACTCAGCAAAATATACACTTCTACTAAAAAGTGAGGTGTATAGGAAATTGAAGCAGCAGCGGAGAAGTAGGAGAGATCCAGAGCACCCAGAGCCCACACAGGCGGGAAAAGCGGCTGCGGCAGCTCCGCCAATCTCGACGGCGGCGGCGGCGCACTAGAAAGCCGCCAAGCTCAGCTCGAGCCGCAAGAAAAGCCAGGTACGGGCGCTTCCCCTCACACCGCGCTCTCCGCAACTCGGAAAACGTGAAGGAAGAGCGGCAGTGAGCAGCGGAGGAGCAGAACGCGAGGTAGAAGAACGCTTGGAGCAGCAAGAGAACCAGAGCAGCTGCGGCTCCCTCCCCTCCCCCACTGCCTGAGCACAGCTCCGGCGAACAGAGCAGCGGTCCCGGGACCCAGCCACGCCAACCTGACCCAAGCAGGAGCAGAGTTCAGCAGCAACATCAGTGGCTCCAGCACCAGTAACAGCGGCCTAAGCAGCAGCAGACCGAGGAAGCGGCAGAAGCTTCAGCTGCTGACAGACCCAGTGGGGGAGCTGATCTGCAGGGCCACAGTTGCCAGGCTTGGCTTGCCCCGCAGGAAAAACCAGTGCCCAGCTCCAGAAATTACAACAGCAGCCCAACGACCCAGGCAACAACTTGACTGAGACCAAACTCATCCAAGGTAACTGGGTTTGCACCAGGGAAGGGTCTCATTTGGTCACAAGCTGACTTGGATCCCTCAACAGACCAGAAATCTTAACCTCTATGTTGATAGAGGATCTGGTTGTTATAATAACTACTCTGGCATACATACTTGGGGCTGTTTTTGACTGAATGGGTACAGTGTTTAGTTAACTTTTAGAATCTACCTGTATTTTATTCCACTCAGCCTACTTGAATACTCCCATAGCAGGGAAACTCAACCCCTAGGAGCACCTTTGTAGATACTCTCAGAGTCTTAAGAGCCACATCTAACACCTCAAGCTCCTACCCTGAAAATATATAACATCAAACCAATTGATACAGCTAAGAATACCCAGCTAGCTAGAAAATCCAAGCATTAACTTAATCCAAGATGCAAAAATATATACATTATAACACAAGAAACACTAAAAAGCAAGGCGATATAAATCCACCTAAAAGTATTAATGCATCAGAAATGACCTCCAGTGAGAACGAGTTAGAGGAAATGCCTGAGAAAGATTTCAAAAGAATGATTGTAAATATGCTCAAAGAAGTCAGAGAACAAATCAAAGGAGTCAAAGAGGAACTTAAAGAGAAAATCAAAGGAATCAAAGAAGATGCAGGACACCAATTTCATGAAATAAAGAAGGCAATACAAGACATAAATAAGGAAATAGAAATAATAAAGAAAAACCAGTCAGAATTACTAGCAATGAAGAACACAGTTAATGAAATAAAAAACTTTGTAGAAAATCTCACTAGTAGAATGGATGAAGGAGAGGATAGAATATCTAAGCTAGAAGACCAGGTGGCAGATCTAATACAGGCCAACAAAGAGAAAGACAAACTTATAGAAAAGTATGAGTGGGAATTTCAAGATATTCGGGACACTATAAAAAGATCAAATATTAGAATTCAGGGCATAGTAGAAGGAGAAGAATTTCACTCAAAAGGCATAGTAGGTGTCTTCAACAAAATCATAGAAGAAAATTTCCCCCAAATTGGGAAAGAGGTGCCAATACAGATACAGGAAGCCTTTAGAACCCCAGCCAGACAAAACCTGGAAAGAACCTCTCCTCGCCATATTATAATCAAACTTGCAAATACACACACCAAAGAAAAAATATTGAAAGCAATTAGAGAGAAAAATCAAGTTACCTACAAAAGTAAGCCCATCAGAATTACAGCAGATTATTCAACACAAACTTTTAAAGCCAGAAGGGCTTGGAGTGATATACTCCAAGTTCTGAAAGATAACAACTGTCAACCAAGGTTACTTTATCCTGTAAAGTTATCCATTCAAATAGACGGAGAAATAAGGACATTCCATGACAAAAGCAGGTTAAAGGACTATTTGAAGACAAAACCAGCTCTACAGAAAATACTTGATAGAATCCTCCATGCTGAAGAAAAGGAAAAGCACACATATAAGGAACCTAGAAAAAACAAGCAATACTCAAATACTTGTTAAAAGAGCACAGGTAGAACCGGAACCACAAAAAAAAAAAAAATGGCAAATATAAATACACACCTTTCAATAATATCTCTTAATATCAATGGCCTCAATGCCCCAACAAAAAGACATAGGTTGGCAGACTGGGTTAAAAAGCAGGATCCTACAATTTGTTGTATCCAAGAAACTCACCTTTCTACAAAGGATAGACCTTTGGGTGAAAGGTTGGAAGATGGTGTTTCAAGCAAATGGGCCTAGAAAAAAAGCAGGGGTTGCTATCCTAATATCTGACAAGGTAGACTTCAGTCCAATGTTAGTCAAGAAAGATAAGGAAGGTCACTTTATATTGATTAAGGGCACACTCCAACAGGAGGACATTACAATCCTAAACATATATGCACCTAACATGGGGGCTCCCAAATTTATCAAACAAAAACTATTAGAACTAAGGTCACAGATAACACCAAACACAGTGGTAGTGGGTGACTTTAACACCCCACTCTCACCAATTGACAGATCATCCCGGGAAAAAATAAACAGAGAGGCATCTGGACTAAATGAGGTCATAGAAGGAATGGACTTAACAGATATATACAGGACATTTCATCCAAAGGCTGCAGAATATACATTCTGTTCAGCAGCACATGGAACATTCTCTAAAATAGACCATATATTAGGACACAAAGCAAATCTTAACAAATTCAGGAAAATTGAAATAATTCCTTGCATTCTATCTGACCACAATGGAATTAAACTACATATCAGTAGCAAGAAAGGCTATAGAGCATACACAAAATCATGGAAACTAAACAATACAATACTAAATGATGAATGGGTCAATGAAGAAATCAAAAAGGAAATCAAAAAATTTATAGAGTCAAATGACAATGAGAATACAACATACCAAAATCTCTGGGACACAATGAAGGCAGTTCTAAGAGGTAAATTTATAGCCTTAAGTGCCTATATTAAGAAATTAAAAAGGTCGCAAGTAAACGACCTAATGCTTCGCCTTAAAGCCTTGGAAAAAGAAGAACAAGGCAAACCAAAAGTCAGTAGATGGGAAGAAATAATAAAGATTAGGGCAGAAATTAATGAAATAGAAACAAAAAGAACAATCCAAAGAATTAATGAAACAAAGAGTTGGTTCTTTGAAAGGATAAACAAGATTGATAAACCCTTAGCAAATCTGACCAAAAGAAAGAGAGAAGAGACACAAATTAATAAAATCAGAGATGAACAAGGTAACATCACAACAGACTCCAGAGAAATTCAAAAAATCATAGGGACATACTATAAAAGCATATACTCCACAAAGTATGAAAATCTGAAAGAAATGGATGATTTCCTTGATCTATATGACCTACCTAAATTAAATCAAAATAAGATCAATCACTTAAATAGACCTATAACAAACATGGAGATCCAAACAGTTATCAATAATCTCCCAACTAAAAAAAGCCCAGGCCCGGATGGATTCACTGCTGAATTTTACCAGACTTTTAAGGAAGAGCTAACACCATTGCTTCTTAAGCTTTTCCAGGAAATAGAAAAAGAAGGAATCCTACCAAACTCCTTCTATGAGGCCAGCATCATCCTGATACCAAAACCAGGCAAAGATAGAACAAAAAAAGAAAATTACAGACCAATCTCCCTCATGAACATAGATGCAAAAATTCTCAACAAAATATTGGCAAACAGAATACAAGAGTATATCAAAAAGATCATTCACCCTGACCAAGTAGGCTTTATACCAGAGATGCAGGGATGGTTCAACATATGCAAATCTATAAGTGTAATACATTACATAAACGGGTTGAAGGACAAAAATCACATGATCATCTCGTTAGATGCAGAGAAAGCATTTGACAAAATCCAACATCCCTTCATGATAAAAGCCCTACAGAAGCTGGGAATAGAAGGAACATATCTCAATATAATAAAGGCTATTTATGACAAGCCTACAGCCAACATATTACTAAATCGGGAAAAACTGGAAGCTTTTCCACTAAAATCAGGAACAAGACAAGGGTGTCCACTGTCCCCACTTTTATTTAATATAGTTTTGGGAGTCTTAGCCATAGCAATAAGGCAAGAGACACACATAAAAGGGATACAAACTGGAAAGGAAGAGCTCAAGTTATCATTATTTGCAGATGACATGATTCTATACATAAAGGACCCTAAAGACTCTACTAGCAAGCTGTTAGAGCTGATCAAAACCTACAGCAATGTAGCAGGATACAAAATAAATATCCAGAAATCTGTAGCCTTCATATATGCTAACAACAAACACACAGAGGATGAAATCAGAGAATCACTCCCATTCACAATTGCATCAAAAAAAATAAAGTACCTTGGAATAAACCTAACCAAGGAAGTAAAGAATCTCTAAAATGAGAACTTTAAAACTCTCAAGCGAGAAATTGCAGAAGACACTAGAAAGTGGAGAAACATCCCTTGTTCCTGGATTGGAAGAATCAATATTGTGAAAATGGCAATCTTACCTAAAGCAATCTACACATTTAATGCAATCCCTATCAAAATTCCAAAGGCTTTCTTCATGGAAATAGAAAAAACAATCCAAAAATTCATTTGGAATCACAAAAATCCTCGAATATCTAAAATAATACTGAGCAACAAAAAAGAGGCTGGTGGTATCACCATACCTGATTTTAACCTATACTACAGAGCCATAGTAACAAAAACAGCGTGGTACTGGCACAAAAACAGACATGTAGATCAGTGGAACAGAATAGAGGACCCAGATGTAAGCCCAAGTAGCTATAGCCACCTGATATTCAATAAAAAAGCCAAAAATACTCATTGGAGAAGAGACAGCCTCTTCAGCAAATGGTGTTGGGAAAACTTGATATATATCTGCAGAAGGATGAAAATAGATTCTTCTCTCTCGCTATGCACAAGAATTAAGTCCAAATGGATTAAAGACCTTAACATCAGACCGGAAACTCTGAAACTGCTAGAGGAAAAAGTAGGGGAAACCCTTCAACATATTGGTCTTGGCAAAAACTTTCTGAATACAACCCCAACTGCTCAGGCAATAAAACCACAGATTAACCACTGGGACCTAATGAAATTACAAAGATTTTGCACCGCAAAGGACACAGTGAAAAAAGCAAAGAGGCAACCTACAGAATGGGAAAAAATCTTCGCCAGCTATATATCTGATAGAGGATTAATATCTAGGATATACAAAGAACTCAAAAAGTTAAATAATAAGGAATCAAACAAGCCAATCAAAAAATGGGCTATGGAGCTAAATAGAGAGTTCTCAAAGGAAGAAATACGAATGGCATATAAGCATCTAACAAAATGTTCTACATCACTAGTCATCAGGGAAATGCAGATTAAAACTACATTGAGATTCCATCTCACTCCTGTCAGATTGGCCACCATCATGAAAACAAATGATCATAAATGTTGGCGGGGATGTGGAAAAAAAGGAACCCTTCTACACTGCTGGTGGGAATGCAATCTGGTCCAGCCATTGTGGAAAACAGTGTGGAGGTTCCTAAAACAGCTAGAGATTGATCTACCATATGACCCAGCTATAGCACTCCTAGGCATATATCCAAAGGACTCATCTCATTTCCTTAGAAGTACGTGCTCTACCATGTTTATTGCTGCTCAATTTATAATAGCTGGGAAATGGAACCAGCCTAGATGTCCCTCAACTGATGAGTGGATAATGAAGATGTGGCACATTTATACAATGGAGTTCTACTCAGCAGTAAAGAAAAATGAAGTTATGAAATTTGCAGAAAAATGGATGGACCTGGAAAGGACTATACTAAGTGAGGTAACCCAGGCCCAGAAAGCCAAGCGCCACATGTTCTCTCTCATATGTGGATCCTAGCTGCAGATGACTGGGCTTCTGCGTGAGAATGAAAATACTTAGTAGCAGAGGCCAGTAAGTTAAAAAGGAGACATAAAGGGAAGAGAAAGGAAGGGAGGAGGGTACTTAATAGGTTGATATTGTATATATGTAAATACAATGATTGTGATGGGGAGGTAATATGATGGAGAATGGAATTTCAAAGCGGAAAGCGTGGGGGGTGGGGAGGGAGGGTATTACCATGGAATTTTTTTAATAATCATGGAAAATGCTAATAAAAACATTAAAAAAAAAGAGAGAGAACATTCCAGAGCACACTCAGTTTAAGGTGACAGTTCAAGAAGGAACGATGGGGGCATTCATTGCTCATGAACTACATGTTGGAAAGATTAGAATGGTGGACAGGAACACAGTTGAGCCTCTTTGTTTGTGTCAAAAGATGGTAGACAGGAGTGCCTTGTCATGCTTGTTTTCTAAAATTTTGGCTGAAAGAAAAGTAAAGAACATTTTAAATATTTATTTATTTATTTGAGAGTGACAGACACAGAGAGAAAGACAGATAGAGGGAGAGAGAGAGAATGGGCGCGCCAGGGCTTCCAGCCACTGCAAACGAACTCCAGACGCGTGCGCCCCCTTGTGCATCTGGCTAACGAGGGTCTTGGGGGACCGAGCCTCGAACCGGGGTCCTTAGGCTTCACAGGCAAGCGCTTAACCGCTAAGCCATCTCTCCAGCCCCGTAAAGAACATTTTAAAGGTCCCTAACGCTCCACTTGCTGCTGGTGACTTGCTTTCAGTTGACTTCAGTTGTTTGCTTTCAGTTGAATTAAAAACATTTTATCTTGGAGGCCATACAGCTGAGCACTATGTTATTATATTGATAAATATTTGAACTCACTTTGCCATACCATCAAATGAACAAGCTGATGGAACATAGTTCTTTTCAAAGATTTGTTGAAGAACCGAATGGTTTTTTAAAAAAATATTTTATGTGTTTAAGAGTGATAAAGAGGGCGCAGGAGCATGCCAGGGCCTTCTGCCACTGCAAACAAATTCCAAATGCATGCACCACTTTGTGCAACTGACTTTAGCTGTTTACTGGGGACCCAAACCTGGGACATCAGACTTTGCAAGAAAGTACTTTTAACCACTGGGCCACCTCTCCAGCCCCTAAATATTTGTAAAAACACATTGAATGTGTGTCTACTTGAAATTCTTACATCAGAAATGTACTCTTCAGTAGGTAGAGAGCTACATGTCTGCAATCCTCAGCATTCAGGAGGCAGATGCAGGAAAATTGTAACTTTAGGGTTAGCCTGCACTACAAAGCAAAATCCTGTCTCAGAAAAACCAATGTAAGGGGTGGACAGATGGCTCAGCAATTAAAAGCACTTGCTTGCAAAGCCTAATGGCCCAGGTTAAAGTCTGCAGCACCCACATAAAGCCTGATGAACAAAGTGTTACATTCATCTGGAGTTCATTTGCAATTGCAAGAGGCCCTGGTGTGTTCATATACTCTCTCTCTCTCTCTCTCTCTCTCTCTCTCTCTCTCTCTGTCTCTCTCTCTGTCTCCCTCTCTCTGTTTGGAAGTAAATAATAATTTAAAAAAAAAATCTAGGGATATGGTTCAGTTGTAGGGTGTTTGCTTAGCATATGTGAGACTTGGAGTTAGTGAGATCTCCAATACCATGAGTGAGAACTCCAGTTCTTTGAAGTGGGGGGTGGGAATACCCCTCTGTGTGGTCATATTTGGAGATGGAGACTTTGGGAGGTCATTAAGTCTTGAGGGTGGGTCCTCTAAAGAATGGGATGAATGTCCATGCGGTTTTACAAGACTGGGTCTCCCCCTCCTGATCTCTGCCCTCTTCTCTCTTCTCTCTTCCTTTCCCTCATCTCCCTTCCCTTCCTCTGTTCCCCTCACTCTCCATCTTTATCACTCTATTTCTATCATCTATCTTCCCATCATGTATGTTTATTTTTTATTTGTTTGAGAGCAACAGACACAGAGAGAGAGAAAGAGAGAGAGAGAGAGAGAGAGAGAGAGAGAGAGAATGGGTATGTGCCAGAGCCTCCAGCCACTACAAAGGAACTCCAGACGCATGAGCCACCTTGTGCATCTGGCTAACATGGGTCCTGGAGAGTCGAGCCTCGAACCGGCGTTCTTAGGCTTCACAGGTAAGTGCTTAACCGCTAAGCCATCTCTCCAGCCCCCACCATCGATGTATCTATGTCACGATATACTCTGGCCTTTGCCAGAATCCATGCTGGCACCCTGACCTTAACACTCCCATCTGCCAGAACCATGACAAATATATTTCTTTTTCTTTCTTTCTGTAAGCCACCCAAACTACGGCATTAGTTGTAGAGGCCCAAGCAGGCTGCCAGCAGACGTGGTCTGTAGTGTCTTTGTGAGTTGAGTTTGTCCCAGAGAAGCTGCATTTGGCTTTCTTCCATGGTGATGAGGCTGCAGTGAGGGGCACCTGGAGGCCAGGGAGGCCCTGAGAGTGAGTGGCACACCTGCACAAGCTGCTGCCCGATGCGCTACCCCTCCTACACAGTGCCCCGTCTAGGCAGGTTCAAACGGTTGGCTGAAAGACTTTGGACTGACCCGGCTCCTAGAACGCAGCACCGCCCCATCCATGTTAAATAACCTGTTCTTTATGTGTGTTTGTTGGTCGTCGTTGTTGCTGCTGCTGCTGTTTTTGAGATAGGGTCTTGATCTAGCCCAGGCTGACCTGGAATCACCATGTAGTCTCAGGCTGGCCTCACACTCATAGTTAACCCCCTACCTCTGCCTCCAAGTGCTGGGGTTAAAGGCATGAGCCACCACACCAGGCTAATTGTTTTAAATTAATTTAGTAAAATTGGAAACTGAAAGGAAGAGTTGGGAAACCCAAGTCTAGCTTCACCTAATCAGAGTTAAACTAACTTTTTTCTTTAATGACTGAAATGAGACCTAAATAATGTACTATAGAAATACAACTCAGGCCGGGCATGATGGCACAGGCCTTTAATCCCAGCACTCAGGAGGCAGAGGTAGAAGGATCACCATGTGTTTGAGGCCACCCTGAAACTCCATAGTGAAATCCAGGTCAGCCTGGGCTAGATCAAGACCCTATCTCAAAAAGAAAAAAAAAAAAAACAACTCAGAGCTGAAGAGGTTGCTCAGTGGTTAAAGTGCTTGCCTGCTAAGCCTAAGGACCCAGGTTTAATTCCATAGTACCCACATAAGCCAGATGCATAAGGTGGTGCATGCATCTGGAGTTCCTTTGCAGTGGCTGGAGGCCTGGCATGACCATTCTCCCTCTCTGTCTCTCTCTCTCCCTCTCTCTCAAATAAAAATAAAAACAAAGATTAACAAAAAAGAAAAACATGTTAAAAAATGCAACTCAGTGACCTGTAGTATACTCCCAATGTTGTATAGCCATAACTGACGCCAAATTTTAAAACGCTTTTTATTTCTCCAAAACGCAGCTCTATTCACTTCATTCCCTATCCCCCACCCTTGAAAACACTGATCCATTCTTGGCAAGAGTTCTGAGCATAAGAATGGAATCAGACCATAGGTGTCTTCCTTCTTACACTTGGCATAGTATTTTCATTGTGTGTACACTCACACCACTACCTTCATTGCTGAAAATATTCCTCTGTGTGGACACATGACATTTTGTTCATCCATTCATCAGCTGGTGGGCATGTAAATTGCTTTAACCTGTAGGCTCTGATGGCAATCCTAGGGTTGAAGGAGGAGGTATGCACATGTGCACACGTGCGTGTGTGTGTGTGTGTGTGTGTGGTTTTGTTTGAGAAAACATCTCCCTCCATAGCTCAGGCTGCACTCTAGGATGATAGGTGTGTGCTGGCATAGACCTGTGTGTACAGGGGTTTGTGCGGACACGTGTGCCTGGCAGTGGAATCGCTGGGTCATGCAGCAATTCTAGTGTATCCTTCTAGCAACTGCCAGGGTGTTTTGCAAAGTCACCAGAGCACACAGACTAGGTCTTGACTCTTCAGTCTTCCCACAACCCTTGACTACTCCCAGCTTCTTGCACATGGTACCTCCACTGCCTAGCGCCTCCCTGAAGAGCTGGGCCTAGCAGGGCACACGCAGAGCATGTCTTCACCTGGTACTGTGCCTACGCTGACATCTGCAGTTTCCTCACTGAGCAGAGGAAAATGACTAGGATTGATAGAAACTATCTTAGAAAGTTTTGCAGTTTTGTTTTGTTTTTCAAGGTAGGGTCTCGTTCTAGACCAGGCTGACCTGGAATTCATCAGCTCAGGCTGGTCTCAAACTCAATGAGATCCTCCCACCTCTGCTGGGATGAAAGGTGTGCACCACGACACCCAGCAGAAAGTTTTGTTTAATGAAAGTATGTCTGCTATCACAGGCCGGGGGACTGCCCAAAGGGATCAATTTTATTTCTGATGGGGAGCAAGAGAAGAAAATCCTGACCATTTCTCTTTATCCCAAATGAACTTCGATTTATTTTTCTGTTTTCTACTGAACTTATTCATGAACTATGAGCACTAAGAAATAAAATAATGGCATTGTCGCATGAATTTATTTTCTGTTACATACTGTCGTATGAATTTATTTTCTGTTACATACTTCTCAAGTTTGTTCCTTAAGAGAACTCAACAAGGCTCCCTGGGAACATGTCCTGTTCATGTTCTTAGGAACGTGTTACCCCAGCAATATGTTCTCCACATAGGCTAGCACATCCTGTGTCTCCTTCATTTAATTTCATAAGTCCTCCATTTGAATTATCTTGTTGTTGGAAAACGTTTGCTTTCCCTTCAGTTTCTTCTTTAGGATGCTTTCCTTTCTTTTTGTCTTAATAACTGAAATGAGAAATGATGCTTTTGAGATTCAAATAAAGGTAAGAGGCTGGAGAGATGGCTTAGTGGTTAAGGCATTTGCCTGCAAAGCCTATGGACCCAGGTTTAATTTCCCAGTACCTATGTAAGCCAGATGCACACAAGGTGGTACATGCATCTGGAGTTCATTTACAGCAGCTGGAGGATCTGCCATTCATTTTCTCTCCCTCTCTCTCTCTCGCTCATAGCTAAATAAAATAAATCTATATACAAATAGAGGTAGAATATATTTAAAGACCGTATGGATAGGGGAGCATAGAAGAATGAAGGCATGGGAGGTGAAATTTTCAAGTGATAATGAATGTTACTTGCCTAACAAGAATGGTGAAATTTTTATTTATTATTTATTTATTTATTTATTTATTGAGACAAGATCTTGCTATGGCTCCCAGGCTACCTTTAAGCTCACAATCTTGCTGCCGATACTTTCTCAACCCTTGGATTAAAAGTCTATGCCACCACACCCAGCTAAAACTTAATTTTTAAAATTATTTTCCTAACATTTTTGTTCCAACCTTACTATGCTCAATGCTAAGGAAGGGAGGTTAGAAAAACTATAATTCAGTATGACATAAAGACATTTTAAAAGTATTTGGGGGCTGGAGTGATGGCTTAGCAGTTTAAGATACTTGTCTGAGAAGCCTCAAGATCCATGTTCAATTCCCCAGTATCCACGTAAGCCAAATGCACAAGGTGGCACATGTGTCTGGAATCCATCTGCAATGGCTAGAGGTCTGGCAACCCATTCTCTCTCTATCTGCCTCTCACTCTCTTAAATAAATAAATACAATATTTTTAAAGTATTTTCTGGGCTGGAGAGATGGCTTAGAAGTTAGGGCACTTATCTGCAAAGCCTAAGGACCCAGGTTCAATTCCCCAGTACCCATGTAAGTCAGATGCACAAGGTGGCACATATGTCTGGAGCTCATTGGCAGTGACTAGAGGCCCTGGCACATGCATGCTCTCACTCTTCTCTCTCACCCTCTCTGTGTCTCTCTCCTCTTTCTTTCACAAATAAAAATAAAATTTAAAAACGTATTTTCTTGTGCCGGGCATGGTGGCGCATGCCTCTAATCCCAGCACTCAGGAGGCAGAGGTAGGAGGATCACCGTGAGTTTGAGGACACCCTGAGACTCCATAGTGAATTCCAGGTCAACCTGGGCTAGAGTGAGACCCTACCTCAAAAAAACAAACAAAAAAGAGTATTTTCTTTTTATTTCATTATCTTATTTGCAAGCAGAGAGAGAGAGAGAGAGAGAGAGACATAAGGGCCTCCAGCCTCTGCAAATGAACTCCAGATGCATGTACCATTTTGTGCATAAGGCTTTACATGGGTATTGAGGAACTGAACCCTGGTCATTAGTTAAGCATTGCAGGCCAGTGCCTTAACCACTGAGCGATCTCTCCAGCTCTGAAAAGCATTTTCTATGGGTTATAAGGGCTGACAGCCTTGGCAGGCATCACTGCTATCCTTGGCCTCTGCCTCTGCCAGGCTGTCTGTTGACAGGAATGTTTGGAGTGATTCACACCCAGAACACTGTTACATTTGGATCAGACATTTGAACTCCACATGGTTTTGCTCCATACATTTTTAAGACAGATGACCAAACACCTGAAAGCTTTTACAACATCAAGCTAACAATGAGCATTTCTAGTCTCCTCTCGTCTCTCCCATGTCTGTGGTAGGTGTCTCAGACACACCCTGGGAGAAATGATTTCTTTTTGTATCAGCTTGAATTCCACCTCCAAGTCAGAGTGAAGCAAATGATATGTCTGCTTCGTTAGTTACCAATTATTGTGACCCAATATCTGATCAGAAGCAACTTAAGGAAGGAACTGGTATATTCTTGCTTGAAGTCTCAAGGAATAGGAGCCAGCTGATCACATTGTAGCCACAGGCAGGAAACAGATGGCAAACCAGAAATAAGGGAAGGCTACTATAAAACCTCAAGATCTACCCCCATGATCCAGCAAGGCTCCACCCCTAAAGGTTCCACAACCTTCCCAAACAGGGCCAGCCATCTGGGGCCTAAGTGTTCAAACCCAAGAGCTTATGGGGGCATTTCACATTTAAGCTACAACACTGCCTATTTATAAATGCAGGAATAATGTCAGTAATATGTATGTCTTAGGGGAAATATTCCAGAAAAGGTTGTTTTTTGAACTCTGTCTTAAATCCTTGGAATTGCTTTTAAATGAGAACCAAGTATCCCATTCACTCTTGTATGTGATGCGATGAGAATGGTTCATTTATACAGCTGTAGACATGAGTATCTAATTTCTTATTTATTTTTTAAATATTTTATTTATTTATTTGAGAGAGAGAGAGAGAAAGGAAGAGGTAAATAGAGGGAGAGAATGGGTGTGCCAGAGCCTCCGGGCACTGAAAACAAACTCCAGACACATGCACCACCTTGTGCATGTGGCTTACATAGTACTAGGGAATCGAACCTGTATCCTTAGGCTTCATAGGCAAGCATCTTAACCACTAAGTCATCGCGCCAGCCCAAGTATCTCCTTTCTTATCTTGAACTTTATTAGCTCCTACTTGTCTTTGCTTTTGAAAACCAAACTATCCTCACCAGCTGAGTTGTCTTATAGCCCTGGATCTGGCAAGTCAAACAACCTGAGCTAATGAACTTCCCCAGCTCCTTCTCTTTCTCTGGAGGCAGGTGGGAAGACGCGTCCTGGCCATCATCTTCCAAGAACTCCTTGTCATCTCCTAAGAGTGGAATCTCAACAATTTCATAAAGCTTCTCAAGCTGCTGGCTTTCCTCTGCCTTGGCCAGTCGACTAGAGAAGGATAGAGACAAATTTTAAAGCATGTTTTATGGTGTTGTCATATCTTTCTTGACATTTCATTGACAACCTCCAAATATAGAGACAATATTATTTTCATAATCCCCTCTCACCATCTTCCCCTTCCTTCCCCCCATTTCCCTTCTACTGAATCCCTTATTCTTATTCTATGTATTTACTTATTTATTTATTTTTGAGAGAGAGAGAGAGAGAGAGAGAGAGGATAGAGAGAGAATTGGCATGCCAGGGCCTCAGCCAGAAATTGAACCTCAGACACCTCCGCCACCCTAGTGGGCATGTGCGACCTTGCACTTGCCTCACCTTTGTGCCTCTGGCTAATGTGAGATCTGGAGAGTCAAACCTGGGTCCTTAGGCTTCGCAGGAAAGCACCTTAAGCACTACGCCATCTCTCCAGCCCCTTTATTCTTTTTAATCTCTCTTCTGTCTTGACGTCATCACTTTTTCACTTTTCATATCTTGATCATGGGACTTTTAACTAAAGAGAAATTTCTTACTCGTGGTGATAGCTAGGGGTGGGTGGCAGAAACAGACTTTTTAAATTGAGCTGCTTTGTAAGTATTTATGCATGTTCATGTCAGGTCTCTTGCTGCTGCAAACAAATGCCAGATGCTTGCAGCACGCTTTTGCACCTGGCTTTATGTGGGTACTGTGGAATTAAACCCAGTCCCACTGGCTTTGCAAGAAAGTGCTTTTAAGTGTTGAGCCCTCTCCCCAGGTGCACAGAAAAGACGTTAACATCAGAATAATGAAGGGCAGATTTCAAAGTCTATGCTGACCACCCAAGGAGTAGTCTATTTCCAAAGTCTGGATCAATACCGGGACAAAGAAGTGAATGGGACACTTAAGTTGGATAAAAACTTTAAGGATTGGCCAGACAGAAAAAAAAAAAAAAATTCCACAATCAAGACAAATCATATTTCTTTTACATTGACCAACACTGTATATATTTCTTAAACACAATGCTTTGAAACATGCATACCTTATAAAATGAATATATCAGACTAATTAAAATATGCATCCACCTTTAATCCTGGCATTCTGGAGGCAGAGGTGGGAGTACTGCTGTGAATTCAAGGCTAGCCTAGCACTACAGAGTGAGTTCCAGGTCATCCTAAGCTAGAGTGAGACCCTATCTTGAAAAAAAATAAGACAAAACAAAGTATATATATGCACTGGGGGCTGGGGAAATGGCTAAGTGCTTGCCATGCAAGCAAGAGGAAATCAGGGTCCTCAGAACTTCCACAAAAGCTAAGTATGATGGCACACACCTGACCACAGCACTGGTGAGAAGGAGAAAAGAGGATTCTTGGGGTTTGCTGGCCAGCTAGTTTACATGAATCAGTAAACTCTAGGTTCAGTGTGAGAGTGTGTGTCATGAAATAAGGTGGTGGGGCAGGAGATGGCTCGGAGGTTAAAGGCACTTGCTTGCAAAGCCTGACAACCTGGGTTCAATTCCCCAGTATCCACAAAAAGCCAGGCACACAAAGTGGCACATGTGTCTGGAGTTCATTTGCAGCAGCGATAGGCTCTGGAGCACCCATACTCACTCTCTCTCTCTCTCTCTCTCTCTCTCTCCCTCACTCCTTCCCTCCTTCTTCCTCCCCAAAAAATACAAATACAAATATAAAAAGTAATGTGAAGGGCAACTGAAGAGGACAACCAACATTGACCTCTGGACACAAATTTGCAAATGCACACATACACATATACACATATGAAAAATATGTATTTACTTATATATTTACCATTTTATGGTAAAACACTTAATATCTATTCTTTCAAGAATTTTCAGCTATACAATATATTGTTATCAACTACAGCCACTATGTTATACAATACAGCTCTTGAAATTTTTCCTCTCATCTGAGCTGAGTAGTGCTTAATATCATGATACAACTGTCCACACCTTGAAAAACGCTAGTCTGAAAAGGTACAATGGCTATAACTTTGCAATTGCAAGAATAATCATCATTATTCTTTAAGATTTTTATTTATTTATTTATCTGAAAATAGAGAGAAAGAGAGAATGGGCATACCAGGGTCTCTAGCCACTGCAAGCCAACTCCAGATACATGTGCCAATTTGTGCATATGGCTTTAAGTAGGTACTGGGGAATCGAACCCAGGTCATTAGGCTCTGCAGGCAAGCACCTTAACTGATGAGCCATCTCTCCAACCTCATCATTCTCATTGTCATCATCCTTTAATATTTAACAAGTCACCAGTTAATATGTTGTATCATTTCAGGATGGAAGAGGTTATTTCACATACACTTACTATATCATGTAGGAGACCACGAGCCCACATAACAGGGCAACACTGAAGGCTATGCCTGTAACCTGAAGTACTTTAACAAGACCAGGTCTATGTGAAATTAATCCTAAAAATGAAAAGAAAAGAAGTTTTCAAAAAAAATCACCTTAGCTGTGTCTTGTGGTTAACAAGTTTGTTAATCGCATTGTTACTACAACGAAGAAATAGTAGACTAACGCAGAAATACTTGTACAGATGACACTCCTAATTCTTAAAAACACTGAAGCTAAACGGTGCAGCCTGTATAAACAAAAACTATTTCAGCTCTCAACATTTCCTGCTTCAGGGTCCAAAGATATGACTCAGCAGTCAGAGGCACTTGCTTTCAATGCCTGATGGCCCAGATTCAATTCCCCAGTTCCCACAGATGCACAAAGTGATGAATTGATGCATGCATCTGGAGTTCGTTCATAGTGATAAGAGGCCCTGGTATGCCCATTCTCTCTCTCTCTCTCTCTCTCTCTCTCTCTTGCTCACTTTCCTTGCAAATAAACAAATAAAATATTTTTTAAACACCCCTGCCTCCCGTCTTTTGCCACTTCCTAACATTTGACAATTTCTTCTACATTGTTCTATAGGTACACTGAACCCTATGGCAGCACCTGTCACCTGTAGTACACTGATCCCTATAGAAACATCTGTCACCTGTAGTACACTGATCCCTACAGAAACACCTGTCACCTGTAGTACACTGATCCCTATAGAAACACCTGTCACCTGTAGTTCACTGATCCCTATAGAAATGCCTGTCACCTGTAGTACACTGATCCCTATAGCAGCACCTGTCACCTGTAGTACACTGATCCCTACAGAAGCACCTGTCACCTGTAGTACACTGATCCCTACAGAAACACCTGTCACCTGTAGTACACTGATCCCTACAGAAACACCTGTCACCTGTAGTACACTGATCCCTACAGAAACACCTGTCACCTGTAGTACACTGATCCCTACAGAAACACCTGTCACCTGTAGTACACTGATCCCTATAGAAACACCTGTCACCTGTAGTACACTGATCCCTATAGAAACACCTGTCACCTGTACACTGATCTCTATAGCAGCACCTGTCACCTGTAGTAAACTGATCCCTATAGAAACACCTGTCACCTGTACACTGATCCCTATAGAAGCACCTGTCACCTATACTACACTGATCCCTATAGCAGCACCTGTCACCTGTAGTACACTGATCCCTACAGAAGCACCTGTCACCTGTAGTTCACTGATCCCTATAGCAGCACCTGTCACCTGTAGTACACTGATCCCTACAGAAGCACCTGTCACCTGTAGTACACTGATCCCTACAGAAACACCTGTCACCTGTAGTACACTGATCCCTACAGAAACACCTGTCACCTGTAGTACACTGATCCCTACAGAAACACCTGTCACCTGTAGTACACTGATCCCTACAGAAATACCTGTCACCTGTAGTACACTGATCCCTATAGAAACACCTGTCACCTGTAGTACACTGATCCCTATAGAAACACCTGTCACCTGTACACTGATCTCTATAGCAGCACCTGTCACCTGTAGTAAACTGATCCCTATAGAAACACCTGTCACCTGTACACTGATCCCTATAGAAGCACCTGTCACCTATACTACACTGATCCCTATAGCAGCACCTGTCACCTGTAGTACACTGATCCCTACAGAAGCACCTGTCACCTGTAGTTCACTGATCCCTATAGCAGCACCTGTCACCTGTAGTACACTGATCCCTACAGAAGCACCTGTCACCTGTAGTTCACTGATCCCTATAGAAGCACCTGTCACCTGTACTACACTGATCCCTATAGCAGCACCTGTCACCTGTACTACACTGATCCCTATAGCAGCACCTGTCACCTGTAGTACACTGATCCCTACAGAAGCACCTGTCACCTGTAGTTCACTGATCCCTACAGAAACACCTGTCACCTGTAGTTCACTGATCCCTATAGAAGCACCTGTCACCTGTACTACACTGATCCCTATAGCAGCACCTGTCACCTGTACTACACTGATCCCTATAGCAGCACCTGTCACCTGTAGTACACTGATCCCTACAGAAGCACCTGTCACCTGTAGTTCACTGATCCCTATAGAAGCACCTGTCACCTGTAATACACTGATCCCTATAGCAGCACCTGTCACCTGTAGTACACTGATCCCTATAGCAACACCTGTCACCTGTAGTACACTGATCCCTACAGAAATACCTGTCACCTGTAGTACACTGATCCATACAGAAACACCTGTCACCTGTAGTACACTGATCCCTACAGAAATACCTGTCACCTGTAGTACACTGATCCATACAGAAACACCTGTCACCTGTAGTACACTGATCCCTACAGAAATACCTGTCACCTGTAGTACACTGATCCATACAGAAACACCTGTCACCTGTAGTACACTGATCCCTATAGAAACACCTGTCACCTGTAGTACACTGATCCCTATAGAAACACCTGTCACCTGTAGTACACTGATCCCTATAGAAACACCTGTCACCTGTACACTGATCTCTATAGCAGCACCTGTCACCTGTAGTAAACTGATCCCTATAGAAACACCTGTCACCTATACTACACTGATCCCTATAGCAGCACATGTCACCTGTAGTACACTGATCCCTATAGAAACACTGTCACCTGTAGTGCACTGATCCCTATAGCAGCACCTGTCACCTATGGACACACTGAACCCTATACAAATACCTGTCATCTGTAGATATACTGATCCCTGTGTCAACTCTGTTGCCTGTAGATATACTGACCTCTAGCAATTCTTATCACCTGTAGATGTGCTCACTCCACACCTGTCATGTCCAGATATACTGATCCCTTAGAGAAACTCCTGTCAGGTAATCTTAGCACTTGAGAGGCTGAGGTAAGAGGATCTTTATGAGTTTGAGACCAGCCTGGGCTACAAAGTGAGTACCAGGTAAGCCTGCACTAAATACACTAATCCTTTATAGCAACTCTTCTCACCTATAGACATGCTGACTCCATATAGCAACACCTGTCACCTGTCAGCTTAGTTTTAGGGCCCAGGTGTTTCCCTGATGGCCTTGAATTAATTAAATGGAATTACAGGGCAATATGGAACAGAATTCTAGAA
Organism: Jaculus jaculus; assembly: GCF_020740685.1. Classification (NCBI taxonomy): domain Eukaryota; kingdom Metazoa; phylum Chordata; class Mammalia; order Rodentia; family Dipodidae; genus Jaculus; species Jaculus jaculus. The sequence continues at coordinate 10,154,697 of NC_059115.1, read as the reverse complement.
ACCTGTCTTCCAAGCACTGGATTTCAGATCCATGGAATATGCCCTAAAGCCATGGTTTTTCACTGTGGGCTCAGGTGGATCACTCTTCACTGGATGATCTGAAATTCAAAAACAAAACAGAATTATGCTTTTGTATAAAAAGAGCAGTCCAATGATTGTAAAATCTAGCCAATTACAATGCTTACTCCTTCCCCCATATTTGGTCTTCTCTTCTGTTGTTCCACTATTACAGAATCAAGAGTTTTTCTGAGTGGTCTGGAAAAAAGCATGATGTTAACACCTAAATGGGGGAAAAAAATCAAGTAAGCCTTTGGGGAAACAAACAAACAAACTAGGAGCAGCTGTGAAGATGGCTCTGTGGTTAAAGTCACTACTTGCTAAGTCTTCCAGCCCAGGTTCAATTTCCAAGCCACCAATGTAAATTGGATGCAAAAAAAAGTGGCACTAATGTCTGGTGTTCCTTTGTAGCAGCAAGTGGCCCTGGCACACCTGTTCACATCCCCACACACAAATAAAAATAAAAGAAAACTGGGACTATAAATAGGTTAACTTCTCATTTGAGGTATGGATTGTATCGGTGTGAACTTAACATTCTGTCAACTTTCCTGTAAGTCTTCAAATTTTCACAATGAAATATTGTGAAGGAGAAAAGAACATGAATTACTGATTAAGTTTAGGTACAATGAGAATTGAAAATTGGCCCCTGGGCTGGGCATGAGAGAGGTCACAAGAAACCTGGGCAAAAGAAGCATTATAATTCTAGTGTGGGTGCTAAAGAGATAGATGGCTCGGTGGTTAAGGTGCTTGCCTGCAGAGCCTAACAACCTGGGTTTGATTCCCCACTACCCATGCAAACCCAGATGTACAAAGTGGCAAATGTGCCTGGAGTTCATTTGTAATGGCTAGAGGCCCTGGCATGCCCATTTGTGCTCTCTCTCTCCATGCAAATAAATAAATAAAATAAAGCTGCTGAAAAATATTTTAAAAAATTAAAAGTCTGCACGACCCATTTTCATTAACAAGGAGGGTCTAATCCTAAGTAATGGTACCAAACTGTATTTACTGAAAAGAAAACTAATAAATTAAATTAAAAAAAAAAAGTCTGGGGCCACCTAAACTCAAGCAAATTGAAGAAGGAACAAGAAAAAAGCAGTCTGAGGGCTGGAGAGATGCTGATACAGCTAAAGGTGTTGGCTTACAAAGCCAGATGGCTTCTGGGCTTCACTCCCCCAGCACCTACAAAAGCCAAATGCACAAAGTGGCACAAGCTTCTAGAGCTTGTTGTCTAGAAGAGAGGCCCTGGTGTGCCCATATTCTCTATCTACCTCTTTCTCTGTGTCTCTTGCTATCTCAAATAAATAAAAATATTTTTTTAAATTTATTTTTACTTTTTCAAGGTAGGGTCTCACTCTAGCCCAGGCTGACCTGGAATTCACTAAGTAGTCTCAGGGTGGCCTCGAACTCACAGCGATCCTCCCACCTCTGCCTCCCGAGTGCTGGGATTAAAGGCGTGCGCCACCACGCCCGGTAAAAATATTTTTTTAAAAAAAGGATAGCTTCTGGGTGTGGTGGCACATGCCTCTAATCCCAGCACTTGGGAGGCAGAGGTAGGAGGATCACTATGAATTCAAGGCCACTCTGAAACTACATAGTGAATTCCAGGTCAGCCTGGGCTAGACCAAGAGGCTACCTTGAAAAATCAAAAAAAGAAAAGTAGAAAGAAGAAAGAAAGAAAGAAAGAAAGAAAGAAAGAAAGGAAGGAAGGAAGGAAGGAAGGAAGGAAGGAAGGAAGGAAGGAAGGAAGGAAGGAAGGAAGGAAGGAAGGAAAGAAAGAAAGAAGGAAAGGAAGGAAGGAAGGAAGGAAGGAAGGAAGGAAGGAAGGAAGGAAGGAAGGAAAGAAGTAAAGAAAGAGAGAAGGAAAGGCAGGAAAAAGAAAGCAGCTTGAGATAGCAAATTTGGAAAACTCTTTTGTGAAGCTTTGCTACAAAGAGGAGATGAGAAATGAGAGCAACTCTGTACCTGGAGCTTCAGGGCAGAAGCCCCGGCTCTGGCGGCCCCCTAAGTTAGACTTGACCACCTGTTATGCAAATTAAATATGTCAGTTAAAGAGACAAGTAATACTGAAAAGTGGAGAAAGAATCAACATACTGGGAAGAGGAACATATAATGGGATCCCGTGACTCCCAAGTCCATCTCCGGGACACTGATAGTAAAGTATATTTAAATGGAGGAAGAGTTGGGGCAGAAGGTGTGCACAGTCAAGGTGTGGGCTCTCCCCATACCAAACCCTGCAAGGTGGTCAAAAATTGTTAACTTGTGAATCCCTTGTCATCAACTGAAGGAGACCAATCTGGCTCCTACAAGATGATCCGCTCCAGGGCATCTCCTCCCCATCACAGATAACTGCCCCCATATCGTGCTGTAATTTGAATGAAACATGTCCCCCATAGGCTCACGTGTCTGAACGCTGGATCCCACAGCTTGTGGTGCTTTTGGGGAAGGTTCAGGGCTGGAGGAAGTGAATCACTGGCGGTGGGCCTTGGGGTTTTATAGCCCATCCCCAGTCCCCACTTTCCCTCTGTTTCCTGATTGTAGATACAATGGGACAAGCTGTCTTGCCACTCCTGCTACCATGCCTTCCCAGGTACCAGGGACCTGTCCCCCTAGAACTGTAAGACAAAATAAACCCTTTGTTTCCTCAGACTGCTTCTTGTCAGGTATTAGGTCACAGAAACAAGTAATGTAATTCGTAAAGGGGTGGCCTGGCCTGTGAGGACTGCTGCTATTCCTGGAGTCCAAGAGGACAGCCTTGGGGGGGGGGGTGAGATGATTAGGCAGATAAGCACTGCTTAGTGACAATTAGGTCTGTGGAGAGTCAAGCAGGAACCCTGGTCCTTAGCCACTGAGCCATCTTCTCAGCCAACCACGGCTACTGTTCTAACAGCACAAACCATACACATTAAGGGTGCTCCCTTATGGGCTGGAGAGATGGCTTATCAGTTAAGCACTTGCCTGTGAAGCCTAAGGTCCCCAGTTTGAGGTTTGATTCCCCAGGACCCACGCAAGCCAAATAAATGCACAAGGTGGTGCATCATCTGGAGGTCGTTTGCAGTGGCTGGAGGCCTCGGTGCACCCATTCTCTCTCTACCTGCCTATTTCTCTCTCTCTCTCTCTCTCTCTCTCTCTCTCTCTCTCCCTCCCTCTCTCTCTCTTTCTCTCTCTCTCTCTGTCTCTCTCTCTCTCTCTCCTCTGTCTGTCTCTCTCAAATAAATAAATAAATAAAAATAAACAATTTTTTTTTAAAAAAGTGTTCCCTTATGACCTCATTGCTTCCCAAAGGCTTAATCACCTAACCCATCACTTGGAAAAGAAGGGTTTCAACATATGAGTGAGGAGAGGCAACAATTATTTAGCAGTAGGCAGAAAAGGGAGAAAGAATAGCTTGTAAGAGTAAACGATGGTGCACAGGTTGGTCTTAAGTAGACAGCTCAACTATTGGGTGACAGCCAAACAGAAAGGTGTCAGGTTTTCATCCTGGCTTTAGACACCTTGCAGTTACATGTTACCAAGTGAAAAGTCACTGCTCTTTATCAAAAGAAGCTTCTAAGAGTCTATGATATCCCTAGAGCTTTCTGAGGAATCCAGACATGCGATTTAGATTAAGTAGAGAAAATTAGTGAGGAGAAGGAAACAGGAAATTACAATACTTCAGTTAGTCCATTCACTCTGCTACAACAAAATGCCATAAATTCGTTGGCTTCAAAACAACAGAAATTTATTCCCTGCAGTTTAGGTGCTGAGAAGTCCCAGGTCAAGATGCCACAGATTCAACATCTGGTGAGGGCTGGTATCCTGATCACAGATGGTGCCATCGAGCTCTTTCTTCACAAGGAGAAACGCAGCTTTGTGCAGATTCCTTTATGCTCCTGTTTGTTTCTAGGTAAGGCCTCTGTATGTTGCCCTTGTGACCTCAAACTCCTGGGCTCAAAATGAGCCTCTCATCTCATTCCAAACACAGCACTCTGGGGCTCTTTTCTTTTTGTGTTCGGTGATCTAGATAGCTCTCCAGTTCAGGACTCTCCCAGGTCTGCCTTTGTTCTGGAATTACTGGGGTTTCAGATGCATGTGATACCTTGCATCTGGCCTCATATGGGAGCTGCGAATCAAACTCAGGTCAGCAGGCTAATAGAGCAAGTGTCTTTAGCCACTGAGCCATCTTCTCAGCCTCTTTTCTAAGGTACCAATCCCATGCATTAGGGCATCCCCCTAAGATCTTATTATCTCCCAAAGGCCTTAGTGACTGAATCTCTCACTTATACCCAGGCGCCACATGACACACACATCTTTCTAGCTAACACTCAGTATAAACCTCTTCCTTCATGACAATAACTGCCATGTCTGGGTCTCTAACAGTGACTCATGAAAATAAATCCCAAGGCTGGAGAGATGGTTTAGTGGTTAAGGCGCTTGCCTACAAAGCCAAAGGATCCAGGTTTGATTCCCCAATACCCATGTAAGCCAGATGCACAAGGTCGCACATGTGTCTACAGTTCATCTGCAGTGGCTAGAGGCTCTGGCATACCCATTCTCTACTTCCTCTCCTCTCTCTCCCTCTCTCTGTCTGTCTCTATCTGCCTCTTTTTCTGTCTCTCCAATAAATGAATAAGTAAAATCTATTTTGTAAAGTTTTTAACAAAGAATTGCCCTTTGTAGAGATTATGATCATCACTAGCCTATTGAGAGGCTAAGGCAGAAGGATTGCAGGTTCAGGACCAGCATGAGCTATGGAGTGAGTACCAGACCAGCATGGTGTTCTTAGCAAGAGACTATCTTCAAAATAGTAAGTAAAAAAGACAGCTGAGGATATAGCTCAGTGGTGAATCACTTCCTCTAACATGTATATACTCTTGGTTCAAGCTCCAGTATCACAGACACACACACACACACACACACACACACACACACACACACACACCTGCCAGCATCATTGTGAAGCATGAAAAAATGCAATTACAGTGCAGTTTCAACATAAGTTTCTCTCTTCAATACACAGGAATGAGGTATAAGTATTTCCATATGAGGAAGAACCAAAAGTTTCCAGAGAACATGGGTATCTTCCAGCAGTCTCATGAGACAAGCCATTCCTTCCCTCGCTTCTGCATCAGAACCTACAATAGGAGACTGAAGCTCACTGACCACAGACGACTCTTTGAGCATCTAACACAAACCCAAGAAACAAGCTCTTGCCAAAAAAAGGAGAAGTAAGCTGTGTGCATTATGGTGTGGTATGAGAAATCAAGAGAAATATTCATAGTATGCTTTGGGAAGATTAATGCTAATTAATGCTACATTTGGGTGGGTGGCTCTGTTAACTGCATTGTTTTCTGTATTTGCTCATACTTTGGCATTTGAATGCCTTATTAACCCTGGCAAGAATACCTCTTCTAGGACCAGCTCACTCCTAAAGATAGTACAGCACACCCTTCACATGCAAACCAACCAATCCAAAGCCCATAGATGACGACCACCTCCCTTTACCCAATGATCGCATTCATAGGGCTCTTAGGTGTAGGTCAGTGCTTGCCTGCCTTCATCACTCCACGGCCCACCACTAGACAGTCAGGGACAACTTCTAGGCCCTGGAATCCACCAAAATTATTCAAAGTACTTTACAAGTCTTTTTGCCCTGCCTTATCTTGTCTTCCTCATGAAAGCCAGAGCAAAAGCTTTCCCCACATGCTGCCCCTGCTCCCTCTGCCTGCTGGCCAACTCTTGTACTTCCTGAGTGACCTTGCCGCTTGGCGTCTGTGAGTACAAAAGCTTCTTCCCTCATGACTCATTTCCATGTTTGCACATCTTATCATACCCAGTTATATCAAATCCTAGGCACATGATTAAAAAAACCAGGAGAGTGGGGACAGGGATGAGGGAAAGGATGGTACCAACATATGATGCATCCATACTAAGTATATCTGTAATTAATTAAAACACACACACACACACACACACACGGCTGGCCAAGGAATCAACTCATGGCAGGCACTTAACAAATGTGAAAAGTAAGGTGTCTCTGAAGTTGGAGGAATCTAAGACACTAAGAGGCCTTCTTGTTTAAAAAGACCCAAAAGCAAGTGCTCTTGGGCGAGTTTTGCTTGAAGAGGGACTCTTCCAGATGTGTGTGTGGCGACCGTGTCACCCAAAGGGAGCTTGATCTCACACTCAGCCTGTGCTTTGCAGCCTGGACCTGTGCCACTTCCTGATCACCCCCAACTGGCACTGTCACAAATTTGACCATCCAAGGGGCACAACTTGATCTAATTTATACCAAGGTGCTGCCTAGAGTAATGGTGCATTTCTAGCTGGTATCCTGCAGAGCCCCATGCCACAGTGCATGTCTGTGGATCCCACTCACACTTCCAGATCCTTTCACTCATATTTATTCCTCAGGAATTCTTTGGGCTTCATAGTTGTTTGATCTTGAAGACCATTGGAGAGGAGAGGATCAGAAAGAAGAGACAAGTTTAGGATAGACTTAGGAAAGTAAGGAGATAATTTGGAATCAGAGAACAAAGCCAACACACAGTTTCCAAATGTCTAAGCTGAAAAATATCAATATATCGGTCCATTGCCTACTGAATTATGTGGTTTAAATTTGCAAAAAGCATCCGGTTCTATTTGCATCCAGTGCTTCAGTCTGTGCCTACGGCATTTCATGAGCACCTTTGTTTATAGTCACAGACTGTACAGATAGCCTTTCTTGTCAGGTGTGGTGGTGCCCACCTTTAATCCCAGCACTCTGGAGGCAGAAGTAGGAGGATCACTATGAATTCAAGGCCAGCCTAAGACTACAGAGTGAACTCCAGAGAACTTCAGCCATCACCACATTACCCCAAATCAGTAATACCAACCTAGAATCATAAGAGTCATGCAAAATGGTCAACTACAGCTGATCATAACCAGATTGATAAATAAGAGGTAAAAACTACAATCACTCGTGAAGCAGCCTATAGGAAGTCCTACAGAGACAAAACAAACCACCAACCAGTACTAAAAAGAGTAGGTAGTTAGGATGGCTGGGGCGATGGCTCAGTGGTTAAAGGCGCTTGTTGAAAAGCCTGCCAGCCGGGTTAGATTCCCCAGTATCCACGTAAAAGGTAGACCCACAAAGTGGTGCATGCATCTGGAGTTCATTTGTAGTGATCAGGTACTGTGCTCACATGCTCCCTCTGTCTGTCTGTCTCTCTCTCTCTCTCTCTGCTTGCAAATAAATAGAAATATTTTTAAAAGTAATAGGACATTTAATTTATATCAGATGTGAAAAAAACAACAAAGAAACACAAAGAATTGGAGGGATCAACTCACCTTGATACATTTCTAGCTTCCTAACTCCCCCCATAACCGAAGCCAAAACTACCCAAATAGGGGATATGTCAAAAAAGAATTCAAAATCCTATATGTCAAACTGATCAATGATCACATGAAGGCACTGCAAACGAACCCCAGATGCATGCATCACCTTGTGCATCTGGCTTACATGGGTATTGAGGAACTGAACCTGAGTCCTGAAGCCTTCACAGACAAGCACTTTAACCACAGGCACACATAAAGAAAACAAAATACGGTCTGTATTGTTAAGAGCAATGAAAAGTAATGCATAAACCCAGACATATGAAAAATATTACTAGTTAGAAGAAAAGTAATAATAAAACAGTGGACCTCTGCTCAGCACCTCTGGAGCTCTCTCCAACAGTTCACCCACCAACAACTTCGGGATTTCACGAGTTTCCCTTACGATGAGTTTGTTCATACACTGCCTCCACTTTAACCTATTCCACCCTAAACCTCCAAGCTCTACAAGCAAGACTAGGCCTGTGCAAATGTCCATGGTTCACAGAAAAACAAATGATTTTAAATGGGTCTACAACCATCAGCATGAATGCAGAGAAAGGTTTCTAGTGACAGATCCTTGCTTGATCCTTGGATTCTAACCAATTCAGACCTCCAATATGAATATGCCAAACTACAGGCCTCTTGCAGCTTGAGAACAACTTTCAGAAAGGGTATTATCCAGTTGGAGAGATGGCCCAGCAATTACAGGCACGTGCTTGCTTGCTTGCCAAGCCTGAAAGCCCAACAACCAGGGTTGGTTTCCCCAGTACTCACATAAAGCCAGATGCACAAAGTGGTGCATGCATCTGGAGTTTGTTAGCAGTGGCAGGAGGTCTTGCTGTGCCCATACTCTCTCTGTGTATGCCTCTTTTTCTCTGTCTCTATCTCAAATAAATAAATTAAATCTTCCTTAAAAGAAGAGAGGCTATTATTGAAATGATAGCATAAAACAAGTGCTTGAAAGGACATGGATATGGTAAAAGGTTTCCAGTATGCTGAGGATATAAATTATGCTAATGAGATTATAAATTACAGTCATTTTGTTTTGTCTTCAAAAACTAAACAGAATTACCATACAATCCAAAACATCCTCATTCTGACTATTATTCAAATGAACTGGAATCTGGCTGTCAGAGAAATGGTGACACTTCTAAGTTTACTGCAACATTATTCATGCTCCCAAACCAGAAATGGACAAAAGTGAAGTGCTTTTTAGATGACAACTATATCCAGACATTTCTTCTAGCTGTGGGGCATTCAGCTGCTTCCCTGAGACACTGCATAACCATGCCTCGGGCAGCCTCCAAACTAAGGTGAGGACCCAGGGGCTGATTGATGACAGACACTAAATTCTGCAAGAGACCACAGAGGTGGCAACTTTGGTCACCCAATGTAAGGCTGTTCTTAAATCCAGAACCATTGTGGCTTCTAGGGAGCCGTGAGAGCTTGCTAAGGTTCTCCCTCACCATCTAGCATGACACAGTACAGGAAAGCTTGGATGACCCACTTGGGCCTCCCAAGCCAGTGTAGGCAACAGATAACCATTTTAATTAATTAATTTACTTTGTTTTTTTCAAGGTAGGGTCTCACTCTAGCTCAAGATGACCTGGAATTCACTCTGTAGTCTCAGGGTGGCCTTGAATTCTTGGTAATCCTCCTACCTCTGCCTCCTGAGTGCTGGGATTGAAGGCATGTGCCACCATGTCTGGCATAATTGTTTTTATTTACAGTATCAGATGTTACCTGTGTGTCTGGAGGAAGCCGTTGAGAGAGAAGTTGATGATCCTAATGTACTCAGGTAAATTCCTGGCTTTTTGGTAAAGTCGCTGATTTCATGTGCCCTTCCTTTGCCTTGAAAAGAAATTTTAGCAGTGAAATGTTACTCTCCTGTTTTTTCATTTCCCCAGAAACAATCTTTAAATTCCCCTTGAAAAGGAAAACCGACAGTTGAAGCTACCTGGAAAATCCATTTTCCCCACACGAGATGGCATATAAGGCAAGCATACATGAGGTGGAGATTCCAGGAAAAACAAAAATAAAAACATGAAAGAACTTGGAGCCTGGTCCATCATCACCCTGAAATTATTGGTCTTTTATCACATTGATGAAATAAATACTTCTCTGTTATCCAGCATCTCAGAAAATAAGGTCCAGCTGCCTCAGAATGTTTGGTTCTACTAGTGTGAAAGTCTGCCGCTGGTTGCTACAGTAGAATTCCTGCTTGGTATCAGGTCAGCCAATGGGGAGCTAACATACTTGAGAGGTTGTCCAATGGGGAGCTAACATGATGTGAGGGTGTCCAATGGGAAGCTAACTGGATGGAACAAGTCTAATGGGAATTGAATGATTAGAGAGTGTCCAATTGGGAGCTAACTAGGTGAGAGGTGTCCAATGGGAAGCTAACTGGATGAGAGGTGTCCAGTTGGGAGCTAACTGGGTGTCCTAGCACATGCAGAAGTCTTGTAGAGACTCAAAGGTGGTCCAGGCAGTGGGGGTGATGCAGAGTCATATGGTTTTAGGGGAGTTCAGGGTTCAAAACAGCCATTCTACTGATTGCTTACCAGATGTCTGGACCAGGACTACTTCGAGAAGACGTTCCACGCAGAACTAGCACATATGCATGTAAACTGGGGAGCTCGATGTGGTGGGGATTTCCCAATGATTTTCGCAGAAATCCTGTTAGCTGGCGTGTCAACACTGTCTGTGGAGACGGTTCTGGTGACCAATTGCACATCCATCATCCAAGATGAAATTCGTGCTCACCGCCTGGGGCTAATTTCCATCCATGCTGACCATTGTCTCTTTAAATATTGGAACCAAGCCGGGCGTGGTGGCGCACGCCCTTAATCCCAGCACTCCGGAGGCAGAGGTAGGAGGATTACTGTGAGTTCAAGGCCACCCTGAGACTAGAGTGAATTTCAGGTCAGCCTGGACTAGAGTGAGACCCTACCTCGAAAAACCAAAAAATAAAAAATGAAAATAAAAAAAGATGAATATTGGAACCAAGGTCACAAGACAGCGCAGAAATAAACTGCAGTTTGGGCTGCAGGTCAGGTGTACGGAGAACCCATCACAGCTTAAAATCCTGTGGACCACAATAGACTGACTCTCTCTGAGCCACAAGGTATATGCCAGGCCTATGACACCTTTCCTAGGGTACTATCCACACGGCACAGGATGTCCTCATTGCTCAGACTGTCCTGCATATGCAGTGTGTCGGGGCATTGGTAGAAATCATGCCCAGTTTTCGCCAGTGGCCACACTCACACTCCTGGCTTCTCTACTTGAGCCTGGGAAAAGGGAGTTGGCTGAGGAATGGAGCAGATGATGCTCCACTGGTGTTGTTGAAGTTAAAAGGTTCTTCAGCTGCCAGGGGAAGGACAGACCAGCTGAAGGTCAGCTTCAAGGCAGGGTCACAGCGCCATTGTGAGCCTTGCAGAGTGCCAAAGTGACATGCCAGGGCTGGACACCATGCCAGGGTGGCTGCCTGGGAGGGGAGGGTCCATGAGTGTGGCCAAGAATGGGGTTAGATGCCACTCCTTATTTTAACCACAGGGTACTGCCAACACTGTTTGTGGCAGTCTCCACTAAGATGTCATTATTGAAACAATCTTTATTTAACAGCTACCTTTGTTTGAGTTTTCCTGTTACAGAAATGCCACCACACACTGGGTGCAATGCACAGGGAAGCTAACATCTGTGGCCCTTTAGTCAAAACCACAAAGTGTGTGGGGCTGCCTCAGCCTGAACAAGCAGTAAGCATGCTGCAGTCTTGCCTAAAACAAGGTACCATTCGTTGCTGGCCTGTTATTCAAGGTTGACTTAAGAGGTGACTGTCCACCATTTCTCCTTTTAGTAGGTCTACCTGGCTAGTCTCAACGGCTCCACCACATGTGCCTAACTGTTGATCATGAAAACCTCAGTGCTAAAGTTCCCATGGGTTAGCTAATTTTTTACAGCAAAATTGGTGCCTATGTTTGGAGTTTGTTTTCAGTGGCTGGAGGCCCTGGTACATACATTATCTGTCTGTCTGTCTGTCTCCCTCTCTCTGTCTGTCTGTCTGCTTACAAATAAATAAAATATTTTTTAAAAAATGGAAAATTTTCAGTCTTTATTGTAGCCTCATTTTTTTTTTTTTTTTTTGGAGGTATGGTCTCATTTTAGCCCAGGCTGACATGGAATTGACTCTGTAGCTCCAAGCTGGCCTCAAACCCACAGAAATCCTCATCTACATTGACTATATGTAAAGAAGTTGTTCATATGAAATTAGTAAATAGGGCTGGAGAGATGGCTTAGCAGTTAAGGCACATGCCTATGAAGCTTAAGGAGCCAGGTTCAATTCTCCAGGTCCCAAGTAAGCCAGATGCACACAGTGACACATGCATCTGGAGTTCATTTGCAGTGGCTAGAAGCCCTGGTGCGCCCATTCTCACTCTCTCTCTCCAATAAATAAATAAAAATAAAACCTTTTAAATAAATAAATAAAGCTAATAAATAAACACATACATACGTAAATAAAAGTCTCCTCACAAAGAAAAGTCTGGGGGCTGGAGAGATTGCTTAGTGGTTAACTTGCTTGTTTGCAAAGCCGAAGGACCCAGGTTTGATTGCCCATACTCCACATACTTGCAAACAGAATTCAAGATCACATTACATTATGATTATACACCATGTGGTAGCTTCAATGTATGTACCCCTTAGGCTCAGGTGTTTTATTAAAGCTTGTAACTTGGGTCCCCAGCCACTTGACTACATGGGGTGTCACGGGGGAATAATCCTGGGGTCCAGCCCAAAGGTATGTTTGGGGGCAGATTTGATTCCAGGCCAAAAGGATGCAGAGCAGTCTGAACTCCAGGCCCCTGCTTTCTGCAGGGTTGTGTTTGCTCCTTTTGGTTTTTGCTGGCTGTTTAGTTGTTTCTCTCTGCTTAGATGTGTGGAAGCAGGTTCTTTGGCCAGTGATAGACTTCATCCTGGATCTTTAAGCTTGAAATAAACCCCTTCCTCCCATAAACTGTGTCTTGTTTGGATGTTCATCCCAACAACATGGAATTGACTACACCACATTATGACTAATCTCATTTCAGCCCAGGGTTGCAAGGTTGGATTAACATATGCAACTCAATAAACATAATTTACCATATAAATGAAGTCAAGGGTAAAATCATATGATTATCTCAATAGATGCAGAAAAGGTATTTGACAAAGTTAACCACTTCTTGATGATGCACATTCTAAAGAAATTAAGAACAGATGGAACATACCTCAAAATAAAATAATAAAGGATATGAGTGAAAACCTATAGCCATCATTATTCTGAAAGGGGGAAAAACTAAAAACATTTCCTCTAAAATATGCAATGAGACAAGGGTGCCCAGTATCTTTACTATTATTTATTATAGTTCTTGAAGTCTTCACTATAGCAATAGGAGAAGAGCAGAAACGGCATAAAAATAGGAAAGGAAGAACAGAAACAAACACTATTAGCAGACAACATGATTCTATATTTAAGTAAACCTTGCACACTACCAGAAAACTCTTGGATTTAATAAAAATTTTAAATAAAGCTTCAGGATACAAAAATAACACATACAGAAATCCATTGCTTTCATATATTCTGACAATGAACTTTCTGTATTGGGATATATATATATGGTTACAGGCAGGCTCAGTAAAACAAAAATCACATACTCTTTCATGTAGATCCCAACTTTTTAATGTTTAAATTTTTATTTATTTATTTATTTGAGAACAACAGAGCAAGAAAGAGAGAATTAATGGGCACACCAGGGCCTCTAGCCACCGCAAACAAACTCCAGATACATGTGCCACTTTGTGCATCTGGCTTATGTGGGTACTGTGGAATTGAATCTTGAACCAGGGTCCTTAGGCTTCACAGGCAAGCGCTTAATCACTAAGCCATCTCTCCAGCCTGATCTCAACTTTAAAAAAAATTTATATGTCAATTATACTTTATCTTTGTGTCATAATCTGATAAAAGGAAATTTGAAATTATGCATCTTTCACATAAGGCATAAAAATCATTTCTAGAAAACCAATAAAAACAAATATTAGCTGAGAGAAGGAAGAAATCCCAACACACAAATGAAAAATAATGTATCCTTTTATACATATAGTGTGGGTTGTCATATATTTTGGTAGTCCTTGTCATTTTCAGAAAGGTGAACTTACCTAGTTTTTAATGTTTGTTTATGAGTACATACTTGTAGGTAAGAGTGTGCATAGCCAGGCATCGTGGTGCATGCCTTTAATCCTGGGAGAAGGAAGTGGGAGGACAGCTGTGAGTTTGAGGCCAGCCTGAGAGTACATAGTGAATTCCAGGTTAGAGTAGGCTAGTGTAAGACCCTACCTCAAAATAACAAACAAAACATATGTACAGATTATAATCCAGATAGGAGACCAAAAGTGGGGAACTAGAAGTGAAAAGAAATGGGGAAAACAAAAGGAAACAGGCTGAATTGAAGTAGAAAGGAAACAATGGTGTGGAGAAGGCAGAAGTAGGAAGGGAATGAGATAGAAGAGGGGGAAAGAAAACAAAAAAATTGTTTAAGGGGCTAGACAGATGGCTCAGCAGTTAAAGTATTTGCTAGAAAGCCTACAGACCCCGGTTTGATATCCCAGTGCCCAGACAGAGCCATGCACAAGATGGTGCATGCATCTGAAGTTTGTTTGCAGTGGCTAGAGGCCCTGGTGCACCCATTGTCTCTGTGCTTCTCTCCGTGTCTCATAAAATAAATTAAAAAAATTTCTAAACTGTTTGAACAACAACAGAATGCAACCTAATTCTTTGTGTGCTAATAAAAATAAACAAGCTTAAAGGAATAAAAGGAAGTCTTACTATGAGTCTACATGATGGAGGACTAAGCTATTTCTAAAAGCACAAAAGGCTGTGTGGACTCTCTTAGCTGTCATTGTTGTCTTCTGAATTGACACCTGGACTCCCCCCTCAATACACACACTTAGTTCAGCTCAGCAGTCCCTTTCATGTCCAGGTGTCACATCCTCTTTCGTATAAACTCCTGATGGAGGCTCTTAGGTTGCTCCCCAGGCCACATGCAGCCTGAAGTAGTACTGTCATCTCCAGCATCATCGCTGTGAGGGGCTGGGTTTCAGTCATCAGTCATGTCTGGGCCCTGCCCCAGGTGGACCTATCAGAACCCCAAGCCCATCTGGCTTCCTCCTTTGTGCAGGTGATCTACATTAGAGCTTATATGAAAAAGCCATGACAGACATACATCTGCTCACAGAGTAACAAGGATCTAGAGTGGAGACTGTAAATACAGATTTCTAGATTTAGTAGGTCTAGGAGAGGGTCGGGGGTCTGCATTTTTAACAAGTCACCAAGTAATCTTCAGGCTCAAAAACTGGGAAAGCACAGACATGCTCAGTGATTTTTCTTCTTTTTTTTTTTTTTTATTGACAACTTCCATAATTGTAAACAATATCCCATGGTAATTCCCTCCCTCCCGCCACTTTCCCCTTTGAAACTCCACTTTCCATCATATCCCCTCCTCCTCTCAATCAATCTCTCTTTTATTTTGATGTCATGATCTTTTCTTCCTTTTATGAAGGTCTTATGTAGGAGGTGTCACGCACTGTGAGGTCATGAATATCCAGGCCATTTTGTGTCTGGAAGAGTGCATAGTAAGGAGTCCTACCCTTCCTTTGGCTCTTACATTCTTTCTGCCACCTATTCCGCAATGGACCCTGAGCCTTGGAAGGTGTGATAGAGGTATTTCAGTGCTGAGCACTCCTCTGTCACTTCTTCTCAGCACCATGGTGAGCATCCCCCAATTCCTTACCCAGAAACCCTCCGTCTTTGGAGCACAAGTCTTTGTCAGACTCCTCCTAGGAGGACCCACTGAAATCACCAGTGTGATTCACTGTCTCCTTTATTTTCATATTCCAGTCTAGAATAACTCTCCTTGTTCCTAAGGAATTATTCCTAATGTTTATTTTATTGCAGGTCCACTTGGGGTCACCTGTATATTTCTTTTTTTTTTAATTTTTAATTTTTATTAACATTTTCCATGATTATAAAAAAAATCCCATGGTAATTCCCTCCCTCCCCACCCCCACACTTTCCCCTTTGAAATTACATTCTCCATCATATTACCTCCCCATTACAATCATTGTACTTACATATATACAATATCAACCTATTAAGTATCCTCCTCCCTTCCTTTCTCTCCCCTTTATGTCTCCTTTTTAACTTACTAGCCTCTGCTACCAAGTATTTTCCTTCTCATTCAGAAGCCCAATCATCTGTAGCTAGGATCCACATATGAGAGAGAACATGTGGTGCTTGGCTTTCTGGGCCTGGGTTACCTCACTTAGTATAATCCTTTCCAGGTCCATCCATTTTTCTGCAAATTTCATAACTTCATTTTTC